>NW_020856961.1:291340-308341 GCF_000972845.2 Larimichthys crocea
TATATATATATATGTACATATATCCTGTATATGACTGATGGACAGCAGGGAGACCAAACTCTTGAGTCTGTTTTGTTGTTCTTCTCTTGTTGAAATTGTGTCGACCTTGACTTGAATACAGAAAGACGGCAGCGCTCGGCTCGGTCTTGTGGAGTTTCAGATTCTCTGGAACAAGATCCGGAAGTGGCTGGTGAGTTCTAAGTCCTGATCTAAGACCACGACCCGGGAGCAGCCGGACCAGGTCAGCAACAACACCTGACATCTGAGCGGAGGGTGGAGACTGTTACAGCAGCACCTTCATGGACGTGTCAAACCATTACATGATGTCCACGCCTAGTTTAAATTCAGAACATGACGCAGCAAAATGAATCTGTGTGGCTTGATAGAAGTTAACTACGACTCTCAAGATGCATTTCACTAACAATGTTCATGAATATTTATGAGGTGCTGAAGTAAAACCAGAAGTTAGAATGTAAAAACCGTGATGTGTTCAGGAACACTAAGGAGATCCATCGAGGAGACAAAGTTAATAAAGTTTATGTGATCACATTATTATTACTATCTTCTGCAGGGGATCTTCAGAGAGTTTGATCTGGATAAATCTGGATGTATGAGCTCCTATGAGATGAGGCTGGCTCTGGAAAATGGAGGTAAATCATGATGATGTCACACTGTGGTTGATTGATTGATTGATCGGTCGGTTGGTTGGTTGATTGATTGGTTGATTTGTTAGTGGTTGGTTGGTTGATTGATTAGTTCATTTGTTAGTTGGTTGGTTGACTGATTTGTTGGTTGATTAGTTGCTTGATTGATTAGTTTATTTGTTAGTTGGTTGGTTGGTTGGTTGATGACTCTTGAATGACCTCTGCTGTCCTCAGGGTTCAAACTGAACAACAGGTTGTATCAGATGCTTGTCGCTCGCTACGCCGACAATGAGATCATCGACTTTGACAACTTCACCTGCTGCCTGGTCAAACTGGAGGCCATGTTCAGTACGTACCACTGCTCACTGTTCACATTGTGACACTTCCTGTTTGACTCAGAGGTCTCAAACACTTAGTGCGTACGAAGTGACCTGACGCTGCGTTGTCTTCCTCAGAGGCCTTCCAGGAACTGGACTGTGACAGGACAGGAAGTATAGAGATCAACATCATTGAGGTATCCGGATACTTTATGAACTTTCTGTTCTGTACCCTGAGTATTGTCTGCAGGCTTCCTCTCAGGTTGCAATTAACCAATCAGAGGGAAAGACATGAAGTCTGTCAGTCAAAACTCAGGGCACAAAGTTCAGGACACCCAGGAGTTAATGTCCAGACTGAACTCATCAACAGAACACTTTGATGTTTTCATCTAAAGCCATTACTATCTAAGTAACTGAGTACTTTTACTCAATATTGAGTGAAAGTACTCAGTTACTTTGATCACTGTTCAAAGACTGATGAGTAACATTCCTCCTCCTCTTCCTCAGTGGCTCTATGTGACCATGTGTGGCTGAAGACGACGACGAAGACGAAGACGGTCAGAGTGCCTCAACAGGAAACCAAACTACACCTGACCGAAGTTTCATATTTTAAGTTCGTCTGTGGTGTGACATCACAGAAAGAGCGGTGATGTCACATCCTGTCCTAATTATAATAAGCACTGATTCACTATGCAGAGCTCTTAATGTGAAAGGAGCAGCAGGAAGTGCGTTAGCTAGCGTTAATTGAATCTCGCTCCGTCTTTGTTAACGAATCGACACTCTTCTTCTTCTTCAGTCTTTGTTGTTTCACACAGGAGCGCCACCAACTGCTGAGCAGCAGAACAGCATGAGCGAGAATATTTAACAAGTTCATTCAAATCCGACGATCCAACCACAGTGCATCAGTACTACATCATACTACAGTGCATCAGTACTACATCATACTACAGTACATCAGTACTACAGTACATCAGTACTACATCATACTACAGTACATCAGTACTACATCATACTACAGTGCATCAGTACTACATAATACTACAGTACATCAGTACTACAGCACATCAGTACTACATCATACTACAGTACATCAGTACTACATCATACTACAGTACATCAGTACTACAGTACATAAGTACTACATCATACTACAGTGCATCAGTACTACATCATACTACAGTACGTCAGTACTACATCATACTACAGTGCATCAGTACTACATCAGTACTATATCATACTACAGTACATCAGTACTACATCATACTACAGTGCATCAGTACTACATCAGTACTACAGTACATCAGTACTACAGTACATCAGTACTACATCATACTACAGAACATCAGTACTACATCATACTACAGTGCATCAGTACTACAGTACATCATACTACAGTACATCATACTACATCAGTACTACAGTGCATCAGTACTACATCATACTACAGTACATCAGTACTACATCATACTACAGTACATCATGATTTCAGTACTGAGGCTGGCTGCACTGAGATCTGTCTTGCTGTTGTATTTATGCTCTCGCTGACATAGGGGGCGCTATAATATTTATTGATGTGTATTTATATGACGAGCTGCGCTCTGCTGCCTCCATCACACCTCTGAAGGCTGACGGAGCTCCAGCCTGTGAGGTGGAGCTCTGGGTTTACTTCCCCTGGTGGAGGCACTGACGAAGCTCAGCTTCCTGTTTTCACTCATTAAAGGAAACCAAACCAACGCTGAGTCTAGTTTGTCTGCACCTGCACCACCTACATCACCTGACTCACCTGCACCACCTGACTCACCTGTACCACCTGACTCACCTGTACCACCTGACTCACCTGTACCACCTGCACCGCCTGACTCACCTGCACCACCTGACTCACCTACACCTCCTACACCACCTGACTCACCTACACCTCCTGCACCACCTGACTCACCTGCACCACCTCACTCACCTGCACCACCTTCAGCAGAGTGTCAGTAATAATGAATATTGTCCAGCTGTCACAGAAGCAGATGAAGTGTTTGTTAGCTGCTATGCTCGCTCACCCTCCTGTCCACTCACACACAAACATATTAGCAAGTTATGGCAAAGATCTCTGAGGAATCAGCAACGGGAACTTCATGAGGATCTGCAGGACGCTGGATGGCACAGTTCCAAACAGTTTGGACTCTGTGTGTGAACGCAGAGAACACAGACAACAACACAACACACACAATGATCAGAGTGTGACATCACGTCAACACGTATGTTCATGTCCACACGCTTTCTCTGCAGCTGTCTCCTGTCCTAAAGGAGGAGACACAGGAAGCAGTGAAGCTCCTTCAGAGGATCAAACGTCTCATCATGACGGACACGTGAACTCTTCAGGACTCCTCCTGTCCTCCCTTCACGTTGACCTTTGACCTGCGGTTTGATTAAATCATTAAACGTGACGTTCAGGGACACAAACAAGTTCAATAGAGACTCAGACACAGGAAGTTACACAGCTCTTTCAAAGTAAAAGTGTTCAGTAAAGATTTAATGACAAACTGAAACATTCAAATATCAACAAACAGCTGCTGAATGACGTCACCTGTCAACAGGTGAGTCACGTGACTGAACAGATTCATTTAATGTCTTTGACTTTTACAGAGTTCAAAGGTCAGAGCGGGTCCCTGAACGCACCATGAAGATGAGCCCAGAACACATGAGACGTTCAGGGTCCCTGTCCTGCAGCAGGATCTCTCAGTCCGCCCCGTTCAGTTCTGGTTCTGGTTCTGGTTGTCCCGTCCCTCCAGCGGGCCCAGCAGCACGGCCTGGGCCTCCAGCAGCGTGGTGTCGGTGCTGGCTCCCAGGAACCGGGCGGTGAGCTCCAGGTCCTGCAGCCGCAGCCGGACTCTGCTGCCCCGCTGCAGCGCCTCTCCGCCGGCCGGCCGCGGGCACACGCAGTGGAACTTCCCGCCGAAGTCGATGTACAGGTCGTCCTGCACCACGTGGAAGACCCGCCCGACCACCAGCTGGTCTCGGACCGGGCCCATCTGGACCAGCGGGGACCGGCGCAGCAGCGAGGCGAAGCTGTCCTGCTGCCCGGGGACGGAGCCGCTGCTGCCGGCCGCGGCGCTCTCGGCCTCCCGCTGGATCTCCGCCTGCAGGTCGAAGGCGGCGGCGAAGCCGGATCCGGATCCGGGTCTGTCCGCGCCGGAGGCCGAGCTGGAAGACCGGGAGACCGGGACCGGGACCGGGACCCGGACCCGGACCCGGACCCGGAACCCGAGCATGGACACAATCTTACACAGGGCTGCCATGTTGTCCCACAATGCAGCGCGGCCACTTCCGGCTCACGGCGCCACCTGGCGGCTCCAGCTGAGTCTGCGGCCATCCGTGACGTCATTTGAGCTCGGCGACGCGACGTGACGTGATGACGTCTCCTCTCTGAAGGACGTTAAGAAGAGCTGCGCATGCGCCCCTTCTCGTGAAGAAGCTAACATGGAGGTGTTCGTCAGCTGTCCCGGGCTCCGGTTCTGTCCCGCCGAGTTTCCGGACGGGTCGGTGGTCCGAGACGTTCTGACCCGGTTCAGCCAGCAGCAGGTGAGCGCGCACGCCGAGCAGAGGCGGGAAAACACACTGAAGCCGGAAATGACGGGTTGTATTTCCGTCTCGCGCCGTTAGCTCATGAGCTAACGTTAGCTAGTCTCTTAAAGGTACAGTGTCGTGTGACGTCATAACGTGAGAGTAACCTGACACCACTGTGGTCACATGATCACCCTGAAGACACTAACAGATTACTTGACAGTATCAGATTACTTGACAGTAACAGATTACTTGACAGTAACAGATTACTTGACAGTAACAGATTACTTCACAGTGACAGATTACTTCACAGTAACAGATTACCTGTCTGTCTGTCTCTGCAGGGACTGTCGTCTTCTTCTGTGGTGGATTTGTATGTGGTCAGAGATGGTCACCTGTCTCACCTGGAGGAGCGCCTTCAGCCCGGTGTCGTCTATCACCTGGAGCCCCGCCTCCGTGGCGGGAAAGGAGGTTTGTTCAGGAAGCGTGCTGAGACCTGCACCTGAGTGTGAGCCGCCATGACGCACGCCGTCTTCTTCTTCTGTGGTGTGTTTCAGGGTTCGGCTCCATGCTGCGAGCTCTCGGCGCTCAGATCGAGAAGACGACCAACCGCGAGGCGTGCAGAGACCTGAGCGGGCGCCGCCTCCGAGACGTCAACCACGAGAAAGAGTAAGAGTCTGACTTCCTGTGGGCGGGGCCTGGCGTCGGCCCACACGGCGTTAACGTTCCTCTGTGGTGTGTCAGGATGGCGGAGTGGCTGAAGAAGCAGGCGGAGCGGGAGGCGGAGAAGGAGCAGCGGCGTCTGGAGCGTCTGCAGAGGAAACTGTCCCAGCCCAAACACCAGTTCACCGACCCGGAGTACCAGCAGCAGTGCCACGACCTGTCGGAGCGCCTCGAGGACTCCGTCATCAAAGGTGTGACATGTCATGTGACCGCTCAGCGTTCTCTCCATTGGTCCAGGATCAGTGTGTAACGTCCGGCGTGTTTCAGGTCTGCAGGCGTCGTCCAGCGCTCAGGTGAAGGTCGACGATGGCACCGCAACGAAGAGACCGAGTGCCGAGCAGAGCGAGCAGCCACAGAAGAAGAAGAAGACGACGACGGCTACAGCAACGGCGTGTTTCTGGTGAGTCCTGATCTAAACCTGTGTCAGCGCCATCATGGCCGGACCAGAACCTGAACAGAACCTGAACCGGCAGTGTCCAGTCTAACAGTGAACACAGGCTCTGTGGGGGCAGAGAAGCAGGGAGCTTCCTGATAGCCTGGTGGATCAAACTGTCTCTCAGTCTGCTGGTTCTGGTTCTGGCCCGGAGGCTCCTGGAGGGCAGGAGGCTGAAGAAGCAGTGGGTGGGATGGGTGGAGTCCCCCACAATGCTGAGGACAGGTGTTGTAGATGTTCTGGACGGAGGAGCACCAGTGAAGCAGCTGGTCTGGATGCTCTCGTGGGTCCATGGTAGAAACTGAAGCTCTCCTCACTCACCGCTGAGGTTCCTTCATCTTCTCCATGTTCAGAGATGTTGTTGTCTCTGCACCGGACAGCACCGTGGACAGTCGGCTCACCTCGTCCCCTAGTCTGACTCCTCGTTGTTGTTGAGCACGGATCCTTGGTGCCGACCCGGTCTGCCTGTGGTCTCCCGGGCAGGAAGACACAGTGAGGTGTTGAGGCTCAGAGTCCAGGTTCTGTATCAGCTGCTGAGCAGAAGTCTGTAGATCACCTGCTGATCTCAGAGGCTATGCTCCAACCCGGTCCGGCTGCTGAGCCCGGTTCTGTTAGCGGCAGATTCAGTTAGCAGCAGCTAATTAGCTGTTAGCTCCTTTAGTGAGTGGTTAAGCTAAAGCTAACTGTTGTCATGGTTACAGGACCGGCGTGGACGAGCTGCTGAGCTCAGAGGACGAGGACAACAATGGGTCTCCGTCCACGTCGTCCTCCAGCAGGGGAGCTGCTGCCGTTACCATGACGATGCAGGAGGCGGAGCCTGGTCAGAGCAGCAGGTACAGATCAGGTGATCCAGAGTCCAGATTTAGATTCTGGACCTGAAACATTAACACACATTTATTCAAATCATGCCAGGTCCACAGAAGACCAGAGACCCCCAGAGTCCAGAGACAAGACCATCAGGTCCACAGAAGATCAGAGACCTCCAGAGTCCAGAGACAAGACCATCAGGTCCACAGAGGACCAGAGACCTCCAGAGTCCATAGAGAAGACCATCAGGTCCACAGAGGACCAGAGACCTCCAGAGGAGTCCAGCAGATCTGAGCCGGTCAGTAGTCTGGATGCTGTTAACCAGTTAGATCAGTTAGATGCTGTTAACGTTAGCTTGTACCGTTAGCTGATGAAGCTGCTCCTGAAGGTTTAACGTTAGCATTGTTTGTCCTCGTCCTCTTCAGGCTCGGTGTCTCGATCTGTCCTCGGTGTCCTCAGTGGACGAGCTTCAGTCTCTGGGTTTGGACGTCCTGAAGGAGGAACTGATGTCTCGAGGTTTGAAGTGTGGGGGAACGCTGTCGGAGCGCGCCGCTCGCCTGTTCTCCGTCAGAGGACTCACACCGGATCAGATCGACCCGGCGCTGCTCGCCAAACCAGGAAAGACCAAGAGGAAGTGAAGAGGTCAGAGGGCGTCTCCGTGGACGACGGCAGTCAGACGTGTATCGTCCAATCAGGAAGCAGCATGTCAGCTGATGTTTGTTTTTATTCTTAAAATGATTTTTTATTAAAAATGATTCAAATGAAACGACGACTGTCTGTGTGATGTTCAAGGCCTGTAGGAATAATCAGTGCTCATGTAGATCACATCAGGCCAACAGGCTGACATTACTATCACTACACCTGAATGCATCACGACACCTGAATGCATCACGACACCTGAATGCATCACGACACATAAAACATGGGGTGACAGTATTTTCTCCAGTCGTGGGACTTCACATTCAGCTGGAGTTATGATCCGGTTCAGCCACTCAAGCGACGTCAATGGTCGTTGGTTAATGATGGTATTTGAGTTTAATGATGTCGATATATTTTGATTTGTGTTCAATAATATAATAGAAGATCACAGAACAAACAACTTTATTCTGCCTTGATCAAGATGCTGGAGAGTTGGAAAGTGACTTATACTACTGACAAAGTCATAGTTGGAGACTTTAACTTGGTCCCTTTCTATGGATGGATCGTCTCCCTTCAGGAGGGCAAAGATACTTATATGAGGAAATCATAAGTGAATTTATTTCCAAAGATCAATACACACGGTTTAAGGTGAAAGGTTAAAGTGCATTTCCCCGTGGTGGGATGAATAAAGTATATATCTGATCTAATCTTTAATCCAACAATCTCTACCAGTCTGATTAATGAGGCCCTGAAATGTGAAGTTTCACCCCTCACGGATCACTGTGCGGGTTGTATGTAATGAATCAATTAGAAATGTCACCCTTGGGTAAATGGGAGTGGTTTAAATTTAAAATATAAGAAATTGCTATTGAAACGAGTAAATGCATTTCTAAAGCAAAAAAACAAAAAGACAGTATTAATGACATGAATAGATTATGTCAAAAAATACATACGTCGTTAACAGAACATATTAAACTAAATAATCTACAAAATCAATTAGACTCTATAGAAACAGCAAAGGGTGAATTTATTCGTTCGCTGGCTTGAGGATGATGATGATGATGATGATGATAGGGGCTTTATTTGGTCATTGTAGCAGTACAAGTACACTACAACGAAATTGCAAACCAGTCTGTCCATACAAATAATACATGTAATATGACAAGTGGGGAGGACAGGACAGGGTCTGGTAGCCAAAGAAAGAAGAAAAAAGGGAAACAACATGGGGAGAGGGGAGGAGAATAAAAGAACAACCCCCAGCCTGTACTCCTGTGAGGAGTACAGGCTGGGAGCAGGACAAAAACACCTCAGCAGTTTTAGCACATGTACAAAACACTCTACAACATGAGACACATCACCAGCAACCAGGGGACAGGGGTCGGGGGGTTTGAGGAATCCCAGCACAGTCCTGCAGCCAGAGGGCGCTGGTCACTGACCCGGCTTGTCAGGAGGAGGGCGAAAAAACAAACAAAGGCAAACAAAAAAGAAAATGAATAAGCTATTAATGCAATGATATTAATTAGCTTATTAATGATGTGAACACCGATAACCAAGACCAAATTAATGAAGAAATGAGACATTTCTATACTCAACTGTATGAATCCAACTTTTCTGAGGAAGATTGTCACATGTTTTTTGAAAAACATCAAAATGAGTTGATGAGTGTCAGTCAGCCTTTATGAAAGGTAGAAACATACACAACCATACCAGACTGACTACAGCGTTTATCACAACTGAAAGTTAGGTTCTGTTTCTAGACTTCTTCAAGGCGTTTGACTCTGAGCTGAACATTCCTTTTTATTAAAAACACGACAGTTCTCAGGATTTGTTCAACATTGTTAAAATGCTGATATCAGCAGCGTGATCTCCCTGAACCCAGGAATGACTCCGAGTTTTAAAGTGCTATGTGGAATTCAGCAGGGTTGCCCTGTTTCCCCAAAACTTTTTATTTTGGCAACTCAACTGTTTACATTATTAATCAATTATTCAAGGAATAACAATTTTCAACAAAGAGTTTAAAATAAGTCAGTTTGCGGATGATACGTCCATCTTCCTAAAAGACAAGTCGATGGTAGACAAAACTCTCACCATCATCTCATTCTTTTCTAAAGCATCTGGATTATCTCTTAAAATTTAAAAATGGGAACTACAGTAATCTATTTTAAAGTAACTTATTGTTAAATGTAATCCATTACTTTCAAAAGTAATCTAAATAAGTATTTTTTTTAAAGTAATTAATATTTTTAAAGTAACCTTTTGTTAGGTAATTTTTTATATTTTTTAAATGAGTGATCTATTTTTGAAAGTAATCTTACTTTCAAAAGTAATCAATTACTTTTGAAAGTAATCTTACTTTCAAAAGTAATCAATTACTTTCTAGAGTAATCTATTACTTTCAAAAGTACTTTATTATTAGTAATCTATTGCCTTCAAAAGTAATCTAGTACTTTTTGAAGTACTATTAGTTTTAAAAGTCATCTATTTTAAAGTAACTCATTTTTAATTGTAATCCATTACTTTTAAAAGTAATCTAAATAAGTATTTTTTAAAGTAATTTATATTTTTAAAGTAACCTTTTATTAGGTATTTTAAAATTCTTTTTCTAGGCAAAATTTTGACTTTTTTCTGAAATCCTTTGTAACAATTTTTTTTTTCCATTCATGATCTAAGAAATATATTTTTTTTACTTTAAAAAATACTTAAAAACTAAATTTAAAGATTACTTAATAAAAATTAACAGATTACTTTTAAAAGTAAACTGTTCTTAGAAGGTAATCTATTACTTTTCAAAGTAATCTATTCTTTCTGAAGTAATAGATTACTTTCAAAAACAATAGATTAATTAACGTCTTCAAACATGAGTAAAACTTCAGAGAAGTCAAACTTTGAGAAAAAAGTCTCAGTGGACGAGCTTCAGTCTCCGGGTTTGGACGTCCTGAAGGAGGAACTGATGTCTCGAGGTTTGAAGTTCTCCGTCAGGGGACTGACACCGGATCAGATCGACCCGGCGCTGCTCGCCAAACCAGGAAAGACCAAGAGGAAGTGAAGAGGTCAGAGGGCGTCTCCGTGGACGACGGCAGTCAGACGTGTATCGTCCAATCAGGAAGCAGCATGTCAGCTGATGTTTGTTTTTATTCTTAAAATGATTTTTTATTAAAAATGATTCAAATGAAACGACGACTGTCTGTGTGATGTTCAAGGCCTGTAGGAATAATCAGTGCTCATGTAGATCACATCAGGCCAACAGGCTGACATTACTATCACGACACCTGAATGCATCACGACACCTGAATGCATCACGACACCTGAATGCATCACAGGTCTGCTGTGCTGCATTCAGGTGTCAAACAGCTCTGAATGAAAGAAATGAACAGCTGACTTGAAGAGACTTTTATTTTTTAGTGGTTCCTTTATGCAAATCATTTTGTCACCACGGTAACGCACCTCGACAGCAACAAACATAAATATATACATTACTTCCTGCTCAGCTCTCAGGTGAGTTTGTTTTGATTCGTTATAGAAACACCACAGGAAGTGACGACATGTGACGGGGCAGGAAGTCGTCTGCACGTCAAGTGTTTGTTGAACTTCCTGTTTACAGACCCCGCCCCCCTCAAAGTGATGTCCTAATTAGAAGCCGGGGTTCCAGGAAGTGACCTGCGGCGTGTCCAGGTGCTCGAAGCACACGATGACATCACCTGGCCTGAAGTCCACGTCGCCGTCAGTCGACAGGCCGCACTCCATCCCCGCCTTCACCACCTGCACGTCATCTTTGTGATGTTTCAGCGCCACCAGGGAACCTGCAGAGACCGCCAGAGACAGCACGGGTTAACACGGGTTAACACGGGTCCAGGTCCAGATCCAGGTCCAGGTCTTACTCACCCTCCCAGACGGTGTCCCGTCCCCGGATCAGTCTGAACCGGAGTCCGCGGTCCAGCCAACCTTTCTGGACCCGGCAGCCGGCAACAGGAACCCTCTTCTTTCCCACGGAGACGTCGAACATGGCGAGGACTGTCGCTTCACCTGGATGACCAGAGAGAGAGAGAGATGATCAACTTCCTGTTAGGTAGGTAAAGGTCATGTGACTTCAGCTCAGCCAATAAGAAGTGAAGAATCACCGAGGACATTCTCGGAGACGAGTGGCGGCAGTTTGGCGCTCAGCTCGTCCTTCAGCTCGTCAATCAGTTTGTAGATGACGTTGTGAAGTCGGAGCGGGACGCCGTGCCGTGCTGCCAGCTGCTGGATCGGCCGGCTGGCTCCGACATTGAAGCCATAAATGGATCCTGAAAGAACACTTCCTGTTAGGTGACCTCTCTGATTAGAGACATCCTGATTGGTTGAACAGGAACTGAGGGGTGTGGTTACCTGCGAACGTGGCAGCCATGTTGATGTCGTTCTCTGAAACGTCTCCGATGCCGAAGTGGACGACCTCCAGCTGACACTGCTGCTGAGCGTCGTAACTGTCCAGTATGTTCAGGATGGCGTCCACCGAGCCGTCCACATCACCTGGAGGTCAAAGGTTGGTCAGAAGACAAGCCAGGGCAGCTATCTAGCTCGTTCAGACCGAGTGATCTGATTGGACGAGAGTCGTCCACGTGTGCATACCTTTGACGATGAGCGGCAGGCTGGGCTCGTCTCTCTGCGTCCTCTCGCTCGGCCTCACGGCGAACTTGTTCTTATTCGCTCGATAGAGAGCGGACTTCCTCTGACGCCAGCTCAGGTGGTTTAGCCCCGCTCTCTCCTTCCTGTACTCCTCCTGATGTTCTTTCTGCTTCCGCTCAATGGCGCTCTGCTCCTCCTGCAGCTTCTGCTGCTCCTCCTCATAACTCCTCCACTCCACCACCTCCCTCGCTCGCTGCTGCTTAAAGAAACCAGAAACAACCAATCAGGAGAGAGATCACCGGAAACTGTGTTTACCTGGACTGCAGGTACGATGTCTCACCTCAGTGATGGTGTTGGTAGTGTTGGTGTTGGTGTTGATGGTGTTGGTGTTGTTGTTGGTGTTGGTGTTGTTGTTGTTGGTAGTGTTGTTAGTAGTGTTGGTGCTGTTGTTGGTAGTGTTGGTGTTGTTGTTGGTGTTGTTGTTGGTGCTGTTGGTGTTGGTGTTGTTGGTGTTGTTGTTGGTGTTGTTGTTGGTGCTGTTGGTGTTGGTGTTGTTGGTGTTGTTGGTGCTGTCGGTGATGTTGGTGCTGTTGGTGTTGTTGGTGTTGTTGTTGGTGCTGTTGGTGTTGGTGCTGTTGGTGTTGTTGTTGGTGTTGGTGTTGTTGTTGTTGGTGTTGCTGGTGTTGTTGGTGTTGGTGTTGTTGTTGTTGGTGCTGTTGGTGTTGTTGGTGTTGGTGCTGTTGGTGTTGTTGGTGTTGTTGCTGTTGGTGTTGTTGGTGTTGTTGGTGCTGTTGGTGTTGTTGGTGTTGGTGCTGTTGGTGTTGTTGGTGTTGTTGCTGTTGGTGTTGTTGGTGCTGTTGGTGTTGTTGGTGTTGTTGGTGTGTGCTCACCTCAGACTCCACCTCCAGGATGACCTCCCCAGCAGATGGCAGCTCCTTCCAGCCAACCACCTCCACCGCTGCACTCGGCCCCGCCTCTGTCACCACTCGCCCGTTCTCATCAAACAGGAAGCGGACTTTAGCCCAGCTCTGCCCTGCCACCAGAACCGAGCCACGCCTCAGCGTCCCCTGCTGGATGATGGCTGTGGTTACCAGGCTGAGAGGGACACGTGACGGGTCAGAGAACACGTGACGGGTCAGAGAATACGTGACAGGTCAGAGAACACGTGACGGGTCAGAGAATACGTGACAGGTCAGAGAACACGTGACGGGTCAGAACTCACCCTTTGCCTTTGTCGGTGCGACTCTCAATAATGACTCCCTCCACTGGGCCGCTCGGCTCCGCCTTCAGCTCCAGAACCTCCGCCAGCGCCACCGTGGCCTCGGCCAGAGCCAGCAAGTTGTCGCCCTGACAACAGTGATGACATCATGTTAAATGCCGCTGACCTTATGGTTCTTGACAGAGTGAAGACATGTTCTGTCTGCTCGGGTCGGGTCACCTTCAGCGCCGACACGTGGATCGCCTGAACGTCTCCTCCAAACTCCTCGCAGACGATGTCGTGGGCCAACAGCTCCTGTTTGACTCTCTGGGGGTCGGCCTGAGGTTTGTCACACTTATTCACCGCCACGATCACCGGCACTGGACCATCAGAACCAGATCAGAACCAGATCAGAACCAGAGGGTATAGCACAGGAGAAGCCCTGGTGTGTGCCCTCAGCTGTGACTGACAGGTCTTACCTTTGGCTCTCCTAGCGTGCTCGATGGACTCGACCGTCTGATTCATGACACCGTCATCGGCTGCCACCACCAGGACCACGATGTCGGTGGCGTTGGCTCCGCGGGCTCTCATGGAGGAGAACGCAGCGTGACCCGGAGTGTCGAGGAAGGTGATCGTCTCACCTGTAGGCAGCTGGACTGGACGAAAAAACCCACAACGTGATGTGTGTGTGTGTATCTGTGTGTGTGTGTGTGTGTGTGTGTGTGTATCTGTGTATCTGTGTGTGTGTGTCTGTGTGTGTGTGTGTGTGTGTGTATATATCTGTGTGTCTGTGTGTTTCTGTGTGTGTGTGTGTGTATCTGTGTGTGTGTGTGTGTGTGTGTGTGTGTGAATGTGTGTGTGTGTGTGTGTGTGTGTGTGTGTTACCTCGGAATGCTCCGATGTGTTGCGTGATTCCTCCGGCCTCAGTCGTGACGACCTGAGTCTTCCTCAGACTGTCGAGCAGCGTCGTCTTCCCGTGATCCACGTGACCCATGATGGTGACCACCGGGGGGCGGGGCTTCAGGCAGGACGGGTCAGCTGGAGGTCTGACAGGGTCAGAGGTCAAACAAACAGCGAGCAACACAAGCTAACGTTACGACCACAGGTGGCGCTGTTAGCTTCCTGAACGTTGCACAGACGTTACACAGAGAACATCAGAATAACTTCCTGTGTGTACCTCCTGTGGACGTCTCTGTTGGGTCTCTCTCGGCTCTCGCTCAGTTTGGCCCATCGGAACTTCATCCCAGATCGAGTCACCACCTCCTTAATCCACCGCTCCTCAAGAACCGAGTCCGGCTCCAGAGAGTCCAGATCCACCGAGGTGTTCAACAGAGCCTCAAACACGTGATCTGCAACACGAGACAAACTTTATTCAACATCCTGAAACACGAGACAAACTTTATTCAACATCCTGAAACACGAGACAAACTTTATTCAATGTCCTGAAACACGAGACAAACTTTATTTACCATCCTGAAACACGAGACAAACTTTATTCAACGTCTTGAAACACGAGACAAACTTTATTCAACGTCCTGAAACACGAGACAAACTTTATTCAACGTCCTGAAACACGAGACAAACTTTATTCAACGTCCTGAAACACGAGACAAACTTTATTCAACGTCCTGAAACACGAGACAAACTTTATTCAACGTCCTGAAACACGAGACAAACTTTATTCAACGTCCTGAAACACGAGACAAACTTTATTCAACGTCCTGAAACACGAGACAAACTTTATTCAACGTCCTGAAACACGAGACAAACTTTATTCAACGTCCTGAAACACGAGACAAACTTTATTCAACGTCCTGAAACACGAGACAAACTTTATTCAACGTCCTGAAACACGAGACAAACTTTATTCAACGTCCTGAAACACGAGACAAACTTTATTCAACGTCCTGAAACACGAGACAAACTTTATTCAACGTCCTGAAACACGAGACAAACTTTATTCAACGTCCTGAAACACGAGACAAACTTTATTCAACGTCCTGAAACACGAGACAAACTTTATTCAACGTCCTGAAACACGAGACAAACTTTATTCAACGTCCTGAAACACGAGACAAACTTTATTCAACGTCCTGAAACACGAGACAAACTTTATTCAACGTCCTGAAACACGAGACAAACTTTATTCAACGTCCTGAAACACGAGACAAACTTTATTCAACGTCCTGAAACACGAGACAAACTTTATTCAACGTCCTGAAACACGAGACAAACTTTATTCAACGTCCTGAAACACGACGTGTGGGATGTTTCTTACCGAAGTCTTTGTTCATGGCCTCGGCGAGTGACGCCACCGTCATCCTCTGTCTGATCTCCACTTCCTGTTTGTCCACTTTAGCTTTGACCTTCTGGCTCTTCTGACCTTTGACCTGCAGACAAGATGTGTATACCTGATCTAACATCAAAGCAGGCGATGACATCACGCTTCCTGTTCAATAGCCAGACTCACCTGTTTGGAGGCAAACTTCCTGTTCTGTTGACAGGTGAGCAGGGGGGCGGAGCTTCCAGGAGCGGGCACGGGCAGGAAGTTGGTGAGCAGAGCTGGGTTGGCGTGGACGAGCCGCCGGGCCCCCCGCATCACCGATGACATCACATTCATACCTGCAGAGAGACAGACAGGTGAGTTTCCTGTTTAACCCACTGTGATCCACCTGAACACCGACAGTCTCCACCAACTCCACCAACTCCATCACCTCTACCAACTCCACCAACTCCATCAACTCCACCACCTCCACCAACTCCATCACCTCCACCACCTCCACCAACTCCATCACCTCCACCAACTCCACCAACTCCATCATCTCCACCAACTCCATCAACTCCACCAACTCCATCAACTCCACCACCTCCACCAACTCCATCACCTCCACCAACTCCATCATCTCCACCAACTCCATCACCTCCACCAACTCCACCAACTCCATCATCTCCACCAACTCTACCAACTCCACCAACTCCACCACCTCCACCACCTTTATCAACTCCACCAACTCCATCACCTCTACCAACTCCACCAACTCCACCAACTCCACCACCTTTATCAACTCCACCAACTCCATCAACTCCATCACCTCCATCATCCCCCTCAAATCCACTGAATCCATCATCTCCATCACCTCCATCAACTCCACCACCTCCATCAACTCCACCACCTCCACCAACTCCATCACCTTTACCACCTCCATCACCTCCACCGCTCACTGTCTCCACCTGCCTCACTGACATCACATCGTGGATGCAGACCAACTTCCGCAAACTGACAAATCATTAAAACTGTTTAAACAACAACTCCACCTGTGTGTGTCTGTCTGTGTGTGTCTGTCTGTGTGTGTCTGTCTGTGTGTGTCTGTCTGTGTGTGTGTGTCTGTCTGTGTGTCTGTCTGTGTGTCTCTGCTGATCTTCAGCTTACTGTTGTCAGTTTCAGTGTAACCATGGTAACTGTCGCTGTCTCTTATTAAAGTGTTTGATTGACAGGAGACTCTGTGACGTCACAGCTCTGTGACTCATGCTAAAAGCTAAACATTAGCTCCGTGTCCAGATGGACCCAGCTGTCTGTCTCTCAGCTGTCTGTCTCTCAGCTGTCTGTCTCTCAGCTGTCTGTCTCTCAGCTGTCTGTCTCTCACCGGTCTGTCTCTCACCGGTCTGTCTCTCAGCTCATCTTCAGGGATCGTGACACGAGCCGACAGGGCGCCGCCATGACACTTGAGAGCAGGTCCGGAAGAGACGACACCGACCCTTTCCGGTCCGGAGGGACTGACTTCCGGTTTACGTTCAATCCATTAAATATATGAAATGTTTTTATTTAATATAATTATATTAAATAAAAACATTTAACACAGATGACACCTACGGAGGCCCTGACGGACATTTAATCGTTTATTCTTTGTTCCCTCCAGATAATCTCGCGAAATTTATAACGAGACTTTACCCGGTGCTTATTGTTACCATCATAGACATATATACATAGACATATAAACATAGACATATATACATAGACATATATACATAGACATATATACATAGACATATATACATAGACATATAAACATAGACATATATACATAG
>NW_020856961.1:308351-308669 GCF_000972845.2 Larimichthys crocea
TAAAGCGCCTTTCTACAAAGTTCTTTAAGTTAATGTCTCTTATACACCCATTCACACACACACTAATATATCTGGGAAACAAACAGGCACCAGAAACAACGTATGTAACTTTTAAAGTGATGATTATAAATGTTTACTCCTTATGTAAGCACCAAACCAACGTATGTATTTTTCTAATGCTGAGTGTTTACAGCTACTAATGTGTGTAACACTGTTACTGTGATGATAAATATTGAAATATTTATATTTAACATTTAATCTGTGTCTATAATAACCAGATCCTGAAATGTAGATGTGACATGAGGGTTTCTGAATAAA
>NW_020856961.1:308699-390736 GCF_000972845.2 Larimichthys crocea
TTGTGAGATGAGATCAGAAGTCCAAAGTCACATCTCTGCCACCTTCATAGACCCTACATCTGTGCCATTTGATCTGCAACCGGTACCCCCTTCCCCTCATATCCTCAGTGTTTGAACTGGCCATTCCAGCATTGACGAACAAAAAAATTGTATAAATATTAATGAACTACTCCGTTTTTTTCTTCCCTTTTGACCACGTTATAAAACAAATATTTTGAAACACATTTTTTAAATTTACTTGCCAGAGTCAGGCATTGACAAGAAGTCTTGATTATTACACTAAAGCAGGGGTCGGGCCACTAAGTTTGGAACCCGGGCCAAATTTTTTTCTGACAAGGTCCATCGCGGCCATTGACCATGCGGGGGGGGGGGGGGGGGGGGGGGGGTGACTGTGCTCGTCCAGAGGACTTCACTCGTAGCACCTCGCTCTGATTTCAAAGGGGGGGTGGCGATTTCCTTGCTAGATAGAATCCCATGGGTGGTGTATGACTCTCCACACGATTGGTGTACCTTCCAATGCTTGCACAGTGCAGTTCTTGGATAGGTTACGGCAATGAAAATAGGACGCGCGCCCCCTGTCAAAAAAAAAAAAAAATTTACAATTAATCTCGGGTTACGGATGATTGGCGTCCGGTCCGGCTCCGGGACCCCGTCCCGGGTGGGGAACCCCGGCAATATAGGGAACTTCAAAATTAACAATTATGGTCACTTACATTATTCAGTGTATTTTCATCCTTTGTCTTGAAAAGGTGACAGTTATCAGAAGGGGCCCACAGAGGGATTCCCCAAAAAAACAATGTAGGACTCTTGAGGACAAAGGTGGTGGTTCAAAAAAAATCGTGGTCGGACAAATTAGGCTGAGGTCGAAGATCAGTGATCAGAGACACAGAATACAAGGGCAAAGAGACACTTGGACACGTACATGACAAGACGAAACTGGCAACCAAAACAAGGGGAGCACAGAGACTAAATAGAGGGAAAAGGGGCGGGGAAACAATTCAGGCACAGGTGAAACACTGGCCGGTAATCAGGGAGCGGATGACCACCGGGGAAGGCGGAGACCTGACAAGACCAAAAACAGGAGGATAACAGATAAATGATGATGGTTCCAGTCAGACAACAGTTCCAGTCTAAATGTCAGGGGACCAGGACTAGGACAACAGGACCTCAGGCACAGAGATGGTGTGGAAAAAACCGCAGGCTTATTAAGTGGCAGCAAGGGTTCACCTCTTACAAAGTGATTAAACAAAAAGGCTATGAAACCTCCTAGTGCTTGACAAAAGCTATGAAAAGCTACGTCTTACGGAGGAGCAATATAACCGGCTATGAAAGGTATCAAAATAATAATCGCTCCAGTGGAGGAAGTACTACTCCCAACTATCCTATGATTAGAAAAACTTGACTCAAACAAAAGACGCTCCAGCCAGAGGATAAACCTAATCTAATAAAGAAAATGCTAAAACTGACAAATCACTCCTGAAACTGGAGGCACACTGATCTGAGAATGAGAACACATCACTCCTGAGGGGAAAATCAAAAGGTCTAAAAACTGAAAATCTAAGAACTAAGAAAATCTCTACAGCTTGAAACTACGAACAATACAAAGACAAATCACTCATAAGAGGAAAACAACGCTACTAATGCGGAAAACAGGCTTGAAGACAGTTACTATGGCTGTGGACTTGGGCCAGGTGCTGTAGTGACGCATGAAACGGAAACACACTAGCAACAGACAAAGGGAGACGCAGACTATATACACATACTCTATGGAACACATGGAAGGGTAATGGGGAACAGGTGGACACATCGGGACTCAGGAAGACAACAGACCCGTGACACATGAAAAGGCAAGTGACCTAAAACGAGAAGAGGGTTACCTTTCAAAAATAAAACAGGAACTGACAAGAGATGGAGACAGAACAAAAAAACCCAGCTTGACCGTGTGTGACAATTAAGTTGCTCTTATTTTGACATAAGTTAAGTAAGTAGAGCACTTTTGGTTTTCTCCTAGGCAGCAGAGACTTTGTTTTATTTTTCTCTTCAATTAGTTGATTTTTTCTCTCCTTTTTTGAAGGTTTTTTTTCTTCTTCTTACAATTCATAGCGATAAATTTTCATAGTCTGTTTGTCATTTCTGTCTTGAGAGGTGGAGAATTTAAATAACGTCTATTATATTATTATTATTATTTATTATTATTATTCTGCTTTGAATCCTCTTTGAGTGAAGGTCTGCAGTTAGACGTCTTCTTTTTGACAGTCGTGTCAGAATCAGAGCTAAAATAAAAATGCATTGAGTTTACAGAGTGAATTTGGAGCTGGACTTTGCATGTGTCTTGTGCTTTTATTTTGTCTCTTTAAACTTTGTCATGTCTGAAAAACAAAACTGACCTTCAGTGATTTTGAATTTTTGGGAACGTTGCAGGGTAGGTCACATCACATGATGCGTAGTCAGATGAAGTCCCCAGACATGTTAGTTTGTTTTGTGCTTTGATTTACATCACTATTCCGCAGTTCAGCTTTGAATTTCTTTAGGAAAATATTAATTTTACTATATTATTTAGTCCTTCCATATATGTGATTTATGAACTTTACATTTGAATGAGACAAATTGTGTTTTGTTTTGTTTTTGTCGTCCGGTGTTTGCTTCAGAAATGGTGAGTTTCATGTTAAACTTCTACTTCTATATCATAATGTTATGAATATCTCATAATGTTAATGTTATCATTACAAACCCTGACTCCAAATAACTTTTGGTCTCTGTATTAAACAACAAACAGAACCGTGTTTAGTTTTACGAAGTCTGAGGAGGTTGTTTTGTGATAAGTCTTGTATATGAACCACCTGGCAGAGGAGAGGTGTGACGGGGACCATGTGGAAAGAGTGGTGTTGATGTCCTGTAGCTACAATGTCCCAGAAGAGCTGCAATAGCTGCCTGCAGTGCATAGACCAAGTGTGGCAGGCCTTGTAAAACTGGATCTAATTTTGCAATGGGAAAATTTACAACCGACATTGATCTGAACACCTGCGAGTGAGTGCAAGTGGGTGGTGGTGGTTTAACTCAAAGCAGAGGACTCGAACGCAAGAGTATGGAATGAAAGCGATGACTTTATTTCGAAACACTGGGTAACACCAGGAAAACAAAGCGCCTCACAATGAGGGAGATCAAAAGCACAAGCTAAGCTAAAACTACCAACAAGGCAAGAGCCAACAAAAACATCACTCTCTCAAGAACAAGATGAAAAAACAAAAAAAGCTAGACTACAAGATAACTTCTGACTAGGACTATGACAAGAGTACTGGTGATCAGGACAATAGACTTGACACACTGGCACAGGACAAAGGATATGGCAGACTATAAACACATGGAGGGAAATGGGAACAGGTGGACACTAATCAGGATCAGGGGAGACAATCAGACTGTGACACATTGAGGAAGGGCAAGTGACCTGAAATGAGAGTTAATTTCAAAATAAAACAGGAATTCACACAACCAAAACATGGATACGGACCAAACACTCCACTTTACCCATAGCCGGGTGTTTGTGGTTGTTGTGACAGGAGTTAGGACTGAAATAATGCAACATTCCCTTCATCACGTGTGTTGTGATTTAGAATCTGAATCTGTTTCCACAATAATCCCGTTTCTGCCGATGTGAATCAAATTCAGTACACAGAGGATCAGGGTCAGCATCTTGGACTCACGCTGTTGGGTTGAAAGAACACCAAACAGGGACTGTGATGGTCAAATCAGGGACCGTTGGATAAAGTCATGACATGTAGTTTAAACTGGCTTTAGTCAAGTCCGCATTCAGAAAACCACATTAAAAGGAGTATTAAAAAACTATATTGTTAACAGTCAAATTCACCAAACCACACATCCGAACTGCAAAAAATACCCCACGTTCCTGCAAACTGGAAGGCACTGCAACAAAATCCAAACCTTTGCACCGATGGCGACCCCACTTCATTCATATTTACCAATTTTTGTCTAACCAACTACACATGTTGCGGCATAATGAAAAAGACTCATCTTTATGTATGGCTTTGCCCTCATACTGACATAGTTCAAAACCTGTAGAGAATTCTTCCGATTGTTTACATGCACCGAAATATTTGCAGGATACACACATTGCTTTTGAAATATATTTTTTTTTAATTTTTCAACGAAACCAAGTCCTGCAACATATGCCACAGCAGATTATATTTACACTGGAGTTGAACTAAAACATGCTCACAAAAACAGGAAGTTAAAAAATACAACGCAGAAAAAAAAGTCACTGTTCTCTTTTATTGCTTACTTCCTGATTGAAGTGTTAAACATTACATAACCACCTGTTTGGGCCGGTGGCACCTATCGTGCCAATTGAGCTCATGTAGAGTCATTTTAACTGACAGTGTTTTG
Organism: Larimichthys crocea; assembly: GCF_000972845.2. NCBI lineage: Eukaryota > Metazoa > Chordata > Actinopteri > Sciaenidae > Larimichthys > Larimichthys crocea. The sequence goes on from NW_020856961.1 coordinate 313,101, forward strand.
AAATCGCAAGCATGTGACTTTATGTCAGATTTTGTGTCTTATGCAGAGAACCGCCTTCATACACTTTAAAACAGAGCCCTTTAATTGCAAAATGGGTTTTAAAGTTTTGAGCTGAGGTTTTGCTCCCTGTGTGTCACTTTAAATATTTGTGCTATCCATGTCATTCCAGTGTGTTAGCAACTGGAAAAAAAAAAAAACTGGAAAAAAAATGGGTTCGTTTTGTGTCCTAAACACAGCTTCTACCCCGGGGGGGTTGGTGACAACCATCAACCGTACTGCTATTTTAACCTAACCCACTTATCCCAAAATGTTGTGAATTTCTTCATGTTCCGAGACATTTGGGTCAGAGACTGTTATTTGAAACCTACTTTATTTGAAAGTACAGAGTGGTTGTTGTTGTTGTTTTTTTCCCTCTTTTCGCACATTTCTTGTTATTGCTGTTGTTGATTTAGAAGTTACTGATGTGAATTGTAATTATTGCTACTGTGAGGTTATAGGTGAAAAAACCTAGTTTCTCTCTCCAGATTTCTGTTTAAGTGTGGTTTGACCTCTTTGCAATCATCGGTGCTTTGTTTTAAGTTGTTCCCGCAACTAGTTCTGTTAGGGTAAGAGAAACTTGTTGCGCTTATTGCCAGCTATTGTGAAAGTTGTAAAATGCTTTGGAATCATTTTACAATTGTAGTGGTTCACTGGTAGTGTTTATGCATTATGGTATTAAGCACATCTATTAATGTTATTTATAGCAATATTTCAAATGTGTTTCTGTGTTTTTTCAGAAACTGATCTGTTATGCACACCCTCCTGCATCGTTTGTAGTATTTTCATGTTGGCAGTAAAGGACTTTAAAAATTACTACAAACCGACGACTGCAGGTTCTCTGACTGGAGCCCTGAGTGGTTCGATTTCCAAACACCAGTTCAGGGGTTCATACCCAACAAATCACCCTAACCCTAACTGCTCAAATCTCATGCTGACACCCCTAACCCGCTGAACCCTAACCATAAACCCTACCACTGGACTCTGCATGTGTCTGTGGTCTTTTGCTAACATTTTATTCAGATTTTATTTGTTTTATTCTTTTATTAAATCTTAAGATGGGGAGGTTTTTAACCCAATTCACAATGGCGTTTCATTTATTATTTCTAGATGGACTACTGATGGAATCAGTGACAGGTGTGTGTAATTAGGGGTGGGACAAACATGCTGGAAAAGGCGCGGCGTTAGGCAGAGAGGTGACAGACTGTGACACTTACAACCCTGTATTAGCTCTTAAGCTCCACACTCCACCATCTCTCCACATTTGAATTGTGTGTTAAAAATGCATGTAACGACCTCGAGGTAAAAATGTCCCTTCATGGATTCAATAAACGTATCTATTGTATATTTTATTCATCTCGGGTCCAGGTTTTCATCTCCGTGTTGTTTATCTGTTTCAAATCAGGTGTTTGTAATGCCTCAGTTACAGAGGGCCTGAGAGGAATTTTTAACAGACTCGACAAAAAGGAGGCAAAACAACCTGTGGAAATAAAATGTTTTTCCAGTATATACTGTAAATGTGTCCAGGTAAGGACGCCATTATTTCTTTAAGAATGACCTGGTCCACCAACCTTTGTTTATTGAAGCTGTTGTTATGCGGTCTGTTATGCAGCCCTCTTGGAGGAGAGTGTAATCCCTGCAGATGCATTTTCAAGTGTCTGCGATGTGACCCTCAATGAGCCAGGTTTCTGTAAAGCACAAGACAACTATTCGAAAATTTAACATTACATTATATTATAACAATAATATATAAAATTGTAAGGGAATAAACACATGTAAGACTTATAATTCATAGTCGTTGCATAACATTTCCTGTTGTCATTGTAGAACCATCGACTCTTGACGCCCATGTTTGAAACAAGAAAAAGATCACTGACAGTCCCAGTGGTACATCAGAGAATCCCTGTCCACACCTTTAACTGTCTGATGTAAATCAACCCTGCTTAAACTTCCAGACAGGTTAACATTTCTTTTTCTTTTTCATGTTTTCTAGGAAACACTGGCTGAAGACTATCGGAAGTCCAAGTTCGAGATTGACGAGCTGTCTTCTCCAACGCAAGAGATATTTCTAAACTGGAAATCAACCGCTTCTTGACTCGTTATTGATCATGCTTAGACACGCTGCTGTTACATCATAAATAAACCCTGCCATTAAAAAATATAGTTGAAACAACACGTCAACAGCCAGCTGATTATTATGGCTGAAGTGGTTTATCAGGTAAAAAACTCCAGCCAGTGTCAGATTTCAGGTTTAATTATTTTCAAAAGTTCTGACATGCAGACCCCACCGTTAAATCATGGTCCATCCTGCTCTGTACCTGTCTGAATAAATTTTTGGGATTTCTGTTCTCTGCCTTATTGCTCACGTTTTGTCTTGTTGGGTTAGGTAATCTATTCAAGACTCCTCCCTTGTGTTTAGGGGGGTAAGGGGGTGAGAGCCGTCCAACGTCCGGGTCTGCGACACCTATTTCCCGGTGGGTGCCAGAGACTCGGGGTACGTTGCCTACGGGAATGGCTGGTTGTGGGTGCACTCGATTGCAGGAGAGAGGTGGCTCAGGAGTAGACGTGCCAGGTGAGAGTGATTAGCACCCTGTAAGCCCCAATATGTCTAATCACGATCCCTCTTTACAAACACCCGTAGTGTGCTGGACCCAGGGAGGAGGAAAGAGCGTCCCTTACACTGCGCAGCAACTTCCGTACTAGAAAATTCCCACAGAAATTTTGAGATTGACGGCGTGGGCTGTTGCCGGGGATCGTTTTCAGAAAGCACACCTTCAATATGTTTAACATGTTATTCAGCCAGGAGCAGCTAGCGCTTAAGTGTACCATTACCATTAGCATGTTAACATTAGCATGTTAGCCATTAGCCTGTTGCATTAACATGTTCGCAATTAGCGCTGATACGCTAGCAATTCGCATTTCAGTATTCGCCTGTAAACATCTAGCATGTTTGCATTAGCCTGTTTGCATTAGCATGTTTGCCTAGCAGTTTGCATAACAGTTAGGGGTCCAGGGTTAGGACATGGAGAGTGTGGTGATTCTCTATGCACGGGCCCATTCCTGTTCCTGGTTTCAGGTGCGTTCTATTTTAGATTGAGACCCTTTGGAAAAATTGTCCCTAATTTCCGATCATTCTCTATCAGTGGGCTCTCTGTGCGTTGTTCCAGTCTGGACTCCCCTGTGAGGACTGGGTCGGACAGACGACCATCCCTGGGCGACAAATGGCTGACAACGGGTGTGTGTGTCTCTCTTTGAGTACGATGTTATATCTGTGTTGGGTGAAGCGCCTGGAGGAGTGTGTTTTTTGGTCTCCCGACATATTGTCCCTTTGTATGTATGTTTTCGGATGGTGGCTGATTTTTATGGAGCAGAGCAGGGTGTCTGTTTCTTTAAAAAAAAAAAACTTTGATGTTCTATTTGTTGTTTTGTGAATGAAAATTTATCCCTTGTAGGTGGGTGGTATCCAGGAAGTCGGACCGGACTTGGTGCTTGGGGGGATTTCAGCTTGCTGGACGGTTTGTTGTATTATCAAGGTGACGTACAAACTGTTTCAAATTCTCCATGGAATCCGGGCCAGACCCCCCAGATGTTCCTTTTAAAATCCAATAATAATGTTGTGGTTTCTGTTTGCAGGATGCCAGGGGCAGATGTTCCACTCGGCGCTCGCCTGTCTCCGTCAGGGGAACTGACACCGGATCAGATCGACCCGGCGCTGCTCGACAAACCAGGAAAGGGACCAAGAGGAAGTGAATAGGTCAGAGGGCGGTTCGTGGCGCGGCAGTCAGACGTGTTGTATCGTCCAAATCAGGAAGCAGCATGTCAGTGATGTTTGTTTTATCTTTAACAGATTTTTTATTAAAAATGATTTCAAATGACGACGACTGTTGTGTGATGTTTCAAGGCCTGTAGGAATAATCAGTGCCAGATGTAGATCACATCAGGCCACAAGGCTGACATTACTATCACTACAACCGATGCATCAAGACCTGAATGCATCACGACCCTGAATGCCATCACGACAATAAAAACATGGGGTTGACAGTATTTTCTCCCTTCGTGGGACTTCACATTCAGCTGGAGTTATGCTCCGGTTTCAGCCACTCAAGCGACGTCAATGGTTCGTTGGTTAATGCTTTTATTGAGTTTAATGATGTCGATATATTTTGATTGTGTTCACTAAATCATAGAGATACAGAACAAACAATTTATTATGCTTTATCCAGATGCTGGCTGAGTTGGAAAGTGACTATACTACTGACAAAGTCATAGTTGGAGCTTTAACTTGGTTCCCTTTCTATGGATGGATCGTCTCCCTTCAGGAGGGCAAAGCTACTTATATGGGGAATCATAAGTGAATTTATTTCCAAAGATCAATACACACGGTTAAGGTGACAGGTTAAAGTGCATTTCCCGTGGTGGGATGACTAACGTATATATCTGATCTAATCTTTAATCCAAACAATCTTACAGTCTGATTAATGAGGCCTGAACTGTGAAGTCACCCTCACGGATCACTGTGCGGTTGTATGTCATGAATCAATAAACTGTACCCCTGGGTAAATGGGAGTGGTTTAAATTTCAAAATCTAAGAAATTTGCTATTGAAACGAGAGTAAATGCATTTCTAGCAAAAACAAAAAAACAAAAACAGACGTAATAATGACCTGAATAGATTATGTCAAAAAAATACATAGTCGTTAACCGAACATATTAAACTAAATAATCCTAACAAAATCAATTAGACTCTATTATCACAGCAAAGGGTGCATTTATCGTTCGCGGCTTGCGGCTGATGATGATGATGATGATGATAGGGGCTTTATTGGTCATTGTAGCAGTACAAGACACTAAACGAATTGCAAACCAGTCTGTCCACTACAACTAATCTCCATGTAATATGACAAGTGGGGGAGGACAGGACAGGGTCTGGTAGCCAAAGAAAGAAGAAAAAAGGAAACAACATGGGGGGAGAGGGGAGGAGGAATAAAAGAAACACCCCCAGCCTGTACTCCTGTGGGAGTACAGGCTGGGGAGCAGGACCAAAAAACACTCAGCAGTTTTAGCACCATTACAAAAAACACTCTACAACATGAGACACTCACCAGCAACCAGGGACAGGTCGGGTGGTTTGAGGAATCCCGCACCAGTCCTGCAGCCAGTGGGGGGAAAGGGCGCTGGTTCCCTGACCCGGCTTGTCAGGAGTGGAGGGCGAAAAACCAAACAAAGGCAAACAAAAAAGAAACATGACTAAGCTTAATGCACTGATCTTAATTAGCTTATTAAATGATGTGAACACCGATATTACCAAGACAAATTAATGCAGAACGAGACATTTCATACTCAACTGTATGAATCCAACTTTTCTGAGGAAGGGGAAGATTGTCACATGTTTTTTGTAAAAACTCAAAATGAGTTATGAGTGCAGTCAGCCTTTTGAAAGGTTTAGGAAAACATACACAACCATACCAGACTGACTACAGCGTTTATCACCAAACTGAACGTTAGGTTCTGTTTCTAGACTTCTTCAAGGCGTTTGACTCTGAGCTGAAACATTTCCTTTTTATTAAAAAACACGACAGTTCTCAGGATTTGTTCAACATTGTTAAAAATGCTTGATCTCAGCAGCGTGATCTCCCTGACCAAAGGAATGAATCGAGTTTAACGTTGCTATGTGGAATTCAGCAGGGTTTGCCCTTGTTTCCAAACTTTTATTTTGGCAACTCAAACTGTTTACATATTAATAATTATTCAAGATAAACAATTTTAACACAGAGTTTAACATAAGTCAGTTGCGGTGATACGCCATCTTTCCTAAAAGACAAGTCGATGGTAGACAAACCAAACCTCTCACCCTCATCTCATTTATTTTCTAAAGCATTCTGGATTATCTCTTAAAATTTAAACAATGGGACACTACAGAATCTCCATTTAAAGTAAAACTTATTGTTAAATGTAATCCCATTACTTCAAAATAATCTAAATAAGATTTTTTTAAAGTAATCATATTTTTAAAGTAACCTTTTGGTTAGGTTAATTTTTTTAATATTTTTTAACTGATGTGATCTATTTTTTGAAAAGTAATCTTACTTTCAAAAGAATCAATTACTTTTGAAAGTAATTTACTTTCAAAAAGTAATCAAACTTTCTAGTCGTAATCTCTTACTTTCAAAAAGTACTTTATTATTAGGTAATTCTATTGCCTTCCGAAAGTAATCTAGTACTTTTTGAAAAGTACATTAGTTTTAAAAGTATCTATTTTTAAAGTAAACTCCTTTTAATTGTAATCCATTAACTTTTAAAGTAATCTACATAAGTTATTTTTTAAAGTAGTACTTTTATATTTTTCAAGTACCTTTTATTGGTATTTAAAATTCTTTTTCTAGGCAAAAATTTTGACTTTTTTCTGAAATCCTTTGTAACAATTTTTTTTTTCCATTCATGATCTACAGAAATAGATTTTTTTTACTTTAAACAAATACTTTAAAAACTAAATTAAAGATTCTTAATAAAAATTAACAGCTACTTTTAAAAAGTAAACGTTCTTAGAAGGTCATCTATTTACTTTCAAAGTAATCTATTCTTTTGAAGTAATAGATTACTTTCAAAAAACAATAGATTAATAACGTCTTCAAAAACATGAGTAAAACCTCAGAGGAAGTCCAAACTTTGAGAAAACAGTCTCAGTGGACGAGCTTCAGTCTCCCGGTTTGGACGTCCTGAAGGAGGAAACTGATGTCTCGAGGTTTGAAAGTTTCTCCGTCCGGGACTGACACCGGATCAGATCACCCGGCGGCTGCTCGCCAAACCAGGAAAGCCCAAGAGGAAGTGACGAGGTTCAGAGGGCGTCTCCGTGGACGACGGCAGGTCAGACGTGTTGTATCGTCCAATCCGGACGCGCATGCAGCTGATGTTTGTTTTTATTCTTAAAATGATTTTTTTTATTAAAAATGATTCCAAATGAAACGCGACTGTCTGTGTGATGTTCAAGGCCTGTGGCATTAATCAGTGCTCTGTAGATCCACTTCAGGCCAAGGCTGACATTACTATCACGACACCTGGAATGCATCACGACCACCTGGAATGCCTCACGGACACCTGAATGCATCACAGGTCGCGTGCTGCATTCAGGTGTCAAACAGCTCTGCTGAATGAAAGAAATGAAAACAGCTGACGTGAAGAGGACTTTTATTTTTTAGTGTTCCTTTATTGCAAATCATTTTGTCACACGGTATACGCCACTCTCGACAGCACAAACATAAATATATACTTACTTCCTTGCTCAGCTCTCAGGTGAGTTTGTTTTGATTTCGTTATAAAACACCACAGGGAAGTGACGACATTGGACGGGGCCGGAAGTCGTCTGCCACGTCAAGTGTTGTTGAACTTCCTGTACCAGACCCCGCCCCCTCAAAGTGCTGTCCTAATCAGAAGCCGGGTGGGGTCCAGAAGGACCTGCGGCGTTGTCCAGGTGCTCGAAGCACCGTGACATCACCTGGCTTGAAGTCCCGTCGGCCGTCCGTCACAGGCCGCACTCCATCCCCGCCTTCCACCACCTGCAGCATCTTTGTGATGTTTCCAGCGCCACCAGGACACCTGCAGAGACCGCCAGAGTACAGCACGGTTTAAACACGGGTTAACACGGGGTCCAGGGTCCCGATCCAGGGTCCAGTCTTCTTACTCACCCTCCCAGTACGGTTTGTTCCCGTCCCGGATCAGTCTGAAACCGCGTAGTCCGCGGTCCAGCAACCTTATGGGAACCGGCAGCCTGGCAAAACAGGAACCCTCTTCTTTTCCCACGGAGACGTCGAAAATGGCGAGGACTGTCGCTTCACCTGATGACCAGCGGAGAGAGAGAGATGATCAATCCTGTTAGGTAGGTTAAAGGTTCATTTGACCTTCAGCTCAGCATAAGAAGTGAAGAATCACCGAGGGACATTTCGGAGACGAGTGGCGGAGTTCCCAGCAGTTTGGCGCTCAGGCTCGCCTCAGCTCGTCAATCAGTTGTGATGACGTTGTGAAGTCGGGAGCGGGACGCCGTGCCGTGCTGCCAGCTGCTGGGATCGGCCCGGCTGGCTCCGACCTTGAAGCCATAAAATGGATCTGAAAGAACACTTCTCTGTTAGGTGACCTCTCTGATTAGGACACCTGATTGGTTGATTGAACAGGGGAACTGAGGTGTGTGGTTACCTCGCGGAACGTGGCAGCCATGTTGATGCGTTCTCTGAAACGTCTCCGATGCCGAAGTGACGGACCTCCAGCTGACATGCTGCTGAGCGTCGTAACGTCAGTCTGTTCCGGATGGCGTCACCGAGCCGTCCACATCCACGGAGGTCCAAGGTTGTCAGAAGACAAGCAGGGCAGCTATATCTAGCTCGTTCAGACCGAGTGATCTGATTGGAGAGAGTCGTACACGTTGTGCATTACCTTGGACGATGACTGCAGGGCTGGGCTCGTCCTCTCTGCGTCCTCTCGCTCGGCCTCCACGGAGACACTTGTTCTTATTTCGCTCGATAGAGAGCGACTTAATATGACGCCAGCTCAGGGTGCGTTTCAGCCCGCTATCTACTTTCATGTACTCCTTCCGATGTTCTTTCTGCTTCCGCTCAATGGCGCTCTGCCCTCCCTGCAGCTTCTGCTGCTCATACTCTAAACTCATCCACTCCACCACCTCCCTCGCTCGCTTGCTCTGTTATAAGAAACCAGAAAACAACCAATCAGGAGAGAAGGTCCACCTGAAAAACTGTGTTTACCTGGACTGCAGGTACGATTTGTCTCACCTCAGTTGATGGTTGTTGGTAGTGTTGGTGTTGGTGTTGACTGGTTTGTTGGGTTGTTGTTGGTGTTGGTGTTGTTGTTGTTGGTAGTGTTGTTAGTTAGTGTTGTGATGTTGTTGGTAGTGTTGGTGTTTTGCTGGTGTTGTTGTTTGTTGATGTTGGGTGGTGTTGTTGGTGTTTGTCTGTTGTTGTTGGTGTTGCTGTTGGTGCTTGTTGTGTTGGTGCTTGTTGTGTTTTTGGTAGTGTTGGTGTTGATGTGTTGTTGTTGTTGTGTTGTTGTTGGTGTTGTGTTGTTGGTAGTGTTGTTAGTAGGTTGGTGCTTGTTGTTGGTAGTTGGTGTTGTTTTGGTGTTGTTGTTGGTTTGCGTTGGGTGGTGTTGTTGGTGTTGTTTGGTGTTGTTGTTGGTGCTGTTGTATTGTGTGTTGGTGTTGTTGTTGGATGTCGGTGATGTTGGTGCCTGTTGGTGTTGTTGGTGTTGTTGTTTGGTGCTGTGTTGTTGTGTTGTTGTTGTTGTTGTTGGTTGTGCTTGTTGGTGTTGGTGCTGTTGTGTTGTTGTTGGTGTTGGTGTTGTTGTTGTTGGGTTGCTGGTTTTTTGTTGTGTTGGTGTTGTTGTTGTTGGTGCTGTTGTGTTGTTGGTGTTGTGCTGTTGGTGTTGTTGGTGTTGTGCTGTTGGAGTGTTGGTGTTGTTTGCGTGCTGTTGGTTGTTGTTGGTGTTGGTGCTGTTGGTGTTTTTGGTGTTGTTGTGTTGGTGTGTTGGTTGCTGTTGGTGTTGTTGGTGTTGTTGGTTGTGTGCTCACCTCAGACTCCACTCCAGGAAGACCTCCCAGCAGATGGCAGCTCCTTCCAGCCAACCAACATCCACCGCTGCCACTCGGCCCGCCTCTGTCACCACTCCCCTTTCTCATCAAACAGGAAGCGGACTTTAGCCTAAGCTCTGCCCTGCCCCAAGAACCGAGGCCACGCCTCATCGTCCCCTGCTGTATGATGGCTGTGGTTACAGGCTGAGAGGGACACGTGACGGGTCAGAGAACACGTGACGGGTCATGAGACTACTTGACAGGTCAGGAACACGTGACGGGGTCAGAGAATAGTGCCAGTCAGAGGAACACGTGACGGGTTCAGAACTCCCCCTTTGCCTTTGTCGGTCGACTCTCAATAATATGACTCCCTCCACTGGGCCGCTCGGGCTCCGCCCTTCAGCCTCCGAACCTCCGCCAGCGCCACCGCCCCGGGCCATGAAGCCAGCAAGTTGTCGCCCCTGGACAAAACAGTGATGACTTTCATGTTTACATGCGCTGACCTTATGGTTCTTGACAGAGTGAAGACATTTTCGTCTGCTGGGTCGGGGTCACCTTCCGCGCCGGGACCCGTGGATCGCTCCTGAACGTCTCTCAAACTCCTCGCAGACGATGTCGTGGGCCAACAGGCTCCTTTTTGATCTCTCTGGGGGTCGGCCTGGTCGGCTGAGGTTTGTCACACTTCTCACCGCCACGATCCACCGGCACTGGACCATCAGAACCAGATCCGAACCCAGATCAGAACCAGAGGGTAAGCACAGGAGAAGCCCTGGGTTGGGTGCCCTCAGCTGTGACCTGACCGGTCTACCTTTGCGCTCCTAGCGTGCTCGATGGACTCGACAGTTCCTGATTTCATGACAACCGTCATCGGCTGCCACCACCAGGACCACGCTGTCGGTGGCGTTGGCTCCGCGGGCTCCTCATGGGAGGAGAACGCAGCGGCCCGGAGTGTCGTAGAAGGTGTCGTTCCACCTGTAGGCAGCTGGACTGGACGAAAAAAACCCACAGTGAGTGTGTGGTTGTGTGTATCTGGTGTTCGTGTGTGGTGTTGTGTGTATCTGTGTCTCGTTGTGTGTGGTCTGTGTGTGGTGTGTGTGTGTGTATATATCTGTGTGTCTGTGTGTTTCTGTGTGTTGTGTGTGGTATCTGTGTGTTGTGTGTGTGTGTGGTGTGTGTGTGAATGTGTGGATGTGTGTGTGTGTTGTGTGTGTGTACCCTCGGAATGCTCCGATGTTGTTGCGTGATTCCTACGGCCTCAGTCGACGCCTGAGTCTTTCCTCAAGACTGTCGAGCAGGCGTCGTCTTCCCGTGATCCACGTGTACCCATGATGGTGGACCCACCGGGGGGCGGGGCTTCAGGCAGGGCCGGGTCATGCTGGAGGTCTGACAGGTAAGAGTCAAAAACAAACAGCGAGCAACACAAGCTAAACGTTACTGACCACAGGTGGCTGCTGTTCGCTTCCTGAACAAATCGTTGCACAGACGTTACACAGAGCACATCAGAATAAACTTCCTGTGTGTACCTCCTGTGGACTCTCTGTTGGGTCTCTCTCGTCTCTCGCTCCCGTTTCGCCCATCGGAACTTCATCCCAGATCGAGTCACCACCTCCTTACTCCCACCGCTCCTCAAGAACCGAGTCCGGCTCCAGAGAGTCCAGATCACTGAGGTGTTCAACAGCGGCCTCAAACAGTGATTCTGCAACACGAGACAAAACTTTATTCCAACATCCTGAAACACGAGACAAACTATTCAATCCTGAAAACCCCGAGACAAAACTTTATTCCATGTCCTGAAACCCAGACAAACTTTATTTACCATCCTGAAAACACGGAGACAAACTTTATTCAACGTCCTGAAACACGAGGACAAACTTTATTACCATCCTGAAACACGTAGACATATAATACTTTATTTCAACGTCTTGAAACACGAGACAACCTTTTATTCAACGTCTTGAAAATGACACACGAGCCAAACACTTTATTTTAACGTCTTGATGCACCCGAGAAAAACTTTATTCAATCCTGAAACACGAGACAAACTTTATTCAACATCCTGAAACACGAACAAACCCTTTATCAACTCCTGAAACCGAGACCCAACTTTATTCAATGCCTGAAAAACACGAGGACAAACTTTATTTACCATCTGAAACACGGAGACACAATTTATTCAACGTCTTGAAAACCTGGACAAACTTTATTCAACGTTTTCCCTTGAAAACACGAGACAATAACTTTAATTCAACGTCCTGCAACCACGAGAGACAAACTTTATTCAAACGTTCCTGGCAACCCGAGGGACAAACTTTATTCAACGTCCTGCAAACACGAGACCAAACTTTATTTAACGTCCTGAAACACGAGCACAAAACTTTATTCAACGTCCTGTGAAACACGAGACAAACTTTATTCAACGTCCTGCAACACGAGACAAACTTTATTCAACGTCCTGGAAACACGAGGACAAACTTATTCAACGTCCTGAAACACGAGACAAACTTATTTCTCAACGTCCTGAAAACACGAACAAACTTTATTCAACGTCCTCAACACGAGACGACAAACTTTATTCAACTTCCTGATGAACACGAGACAAACTATATTCAACGTCCTCGAAAAAACACGAGGACAAACTATTCAACTTCCTGAAACACGAGACCAACCTTTATTCAACGTCCTGAAACCCGAGACAAACTTTATTCAATGTCCTGAAACACGGAGACAAACTTTTTCAAACGTCCTGAACACGGAGGACAAACCTTTATTTTACCGTCTGAAACACGAGACCAAACTTTATTTAACGTCCTTGAAACACGAGACAAAACTTTATTCACGTTCCCTGAAACACGAGACAAAACTTTATTCAACGTCCGAAAACACGAGACAACCTTTATTCAACGTTCTGAAAACACGAGACAAATTTATTTTAACGTCCTGGAAACACGAGGAACAAAAAACTTAACGTCCTTGAAACGAGACGGAACTTTATTCACCGTCCTGCAACACGAGACAAACTTTATTCAACCGTCCTGAAACACGAGACAAAACTTTATCCACGTCTGAAACCCGAGACAAAACTTATTTACGTCCTGAAAACACGAGACCAAACTTTCTTCAACGTCCGAAACCGAGACCAAACTTTATTCAACGTCCTGAAACACGAGACAAACTTTATTCAACGTCATGCAACACGAGACAAACTTTATTTACGTCCTGAAAACACTGAGACAACCTTTATTTAAAGTCCTGAAACACGAGACAAACTTTATTCACGTCCCTGCCTGAAACCCGAGACAACTTTATTCAAGTCTGAAACACGAGACAAACTTTATCAACGTCCTGAAACACGAGCCAAAACTTTATTCAAACGTCTGAAACACGAAGGACAACCTTTTATTTCAACGTCATGATGAAACACGAGACAAACTTTATTCAACGTCCTGAGAAACACTGACGTGTGGGATGTTTCTTTACCGACGTCTTTTGTCATGGCCTCGGCGAGTGACGCCACCGTCATCCTCTGTCTGATCTCCCCATTCCTGTTGTCCACTTTAGGCTTTGACTTCTGGCTCCTGACCTTTGACCTGCAGACAAGATGTGTACACCTGAATCTAACATCCAAAGCAGCGATGACATCACGCTTCTGTTCAATAGCAGGACTCACCTGTTTGGGGCAATACTTCCTGTTCTTGTTGACAGGTGAGCAGGGGGCCGGAGCTTCCAGGAGCGGGCACTGCGCAGGGAAGTGGTGAGGCAGAGCTGGGTTGGCGTGGACGAGGCCGCCGGGCCCCCCGCATCACCGAAATGACATCACATTCATACCTGCAGAGAGACAGGACAGGTGAGTTCCTGTTTAACCCCACTGAATTTCCACCTGAACACCGACAGTCTCCACCAACTCCACCAACTCCAATCACCTCTACCAACTCCACCAACTCCATCAACTCCACCACCTCCACCAAACTCCATACCTCCACCACCTCCACAAATCCTCACCTCCACCAACTCACCAACTCCTTCAATCTCCACAACTCCATTCAACTCCACCAAACTCCATCAACTCCCCACCTCCACCAACTCCTCACCTCACCAACCCCTTCATCTCCACCAATCCATCACTCCACCAAACTCACCAACTCCATCATCTCCACCCAAACTCCTACCCAAAACTCCACCAACTCCACCACCTCCACCACCTTATAACTCACAACTCATACCTCTTACCAACTCCACCAACTCCACCAACTCCACCACCTTTATTCAACCTCCACCAACTCCATCAACTCCATCACCTTCCATCATCCCCTCAAATCCACTTAATACATCATCTCCATCACCTCATCAACTCCACCACCTCCCACCAACTCCCTCACCTCCACCAACTCCACCAACTCCATCACCTTTACCCACCTCCATCACCTCCACCGCTCCACTGTCTCCACCTGCCTCACTGACATCACATCGTGGAGGATGGTTGCAGACAACTTCCGCAAACTGACCAAATCATTAAAACTGTTTTAAAACACAAACCTCAAAATCCAATGTGTGTGTCTGTCTGTGTGTGTCTGTTGTGTGTGTGTCTCTGTGGTGTCTGTGTGTGTGTGTCTGTGTGTGTCTGTTCTGTGTTGTTGTCTGGTCTGTTGTTTGTGGTCTGTGTGTGTCGTCTTGTTGTGTGTTGTGTGTGTGCGTTCTGTCTGTGTGTGTCTGTCTGTGTGTTTGTTGTCGTGTGTGTATGCTGTGTGTGTGTGTCTGTATGTTGTGTCTGTCTGTATCGTGTGGTGTGTGTGTGGTGTTGTTCTGTGTTGTGTGTCTGTTGTGTGTGTCTGTGTGTGATGTGTGTGTATGTCTGTGTGTGTCTGTCTGTGTGGTGTGTGTGTGTTGTCTGTAGTGTGGCTGTGTGTGGTGTGTCTGTATGTGTGTGTCTGTCTGTCTGTATGTGTGTGTATCTGTCTGTGTGTGTGGTTCTGTCTGTGTGTCTCTGCTTATCTTCCGTTAACTGTTGTCGTTTCAGTGTAAACCATGTAACTGTCGCTTTGTCTCTTATTAAAGTGTTTGATTGACAGGGAGATCTGTGACGTCACAGCTCTTGTGACTAATGCTAAAAGCTAAACATTAGCTCCGTTTCCAGATGGACCCAGCTGTCTGTCTCTCAGCGTCTGTCTCTCAGCTGTCTGTCTCTCACCTTGTTCTGTCTCTCACCTGTTCGTCTCTCAGCTGTTGTTTCTCTCAGCTGTCTGTCTCTCACCTGTCTGTCTTCTCAGCTGTCTGTCTCTCAGCTGTCTGTCTCTCAGCTGTCTGTCTCTCAGCTGTCTTGGTCTCTCAGCTGTCGTCTCTCACCTGTCGTCTCTCAGCTGTTCTGTCTCTCACCTGTCTGTCTCTCAGCTGTCTGTCTCTCACCTGTCTGTCTCTCAGCTGTCTGTCTCTCACTCGTCTGTCTCTCACCTGTTGTCTCTCAGCTGTCGTCTCCACCTGTCTCGTCTCTCAGCCATCTCAGAGATCCGTGACACGAGCGACAGGGCCGCCGCCATGAATTGAGAGCAGGTCCGGAAGAGACGAACACCGACCCTTTCGGTCCGGAGGACTGACTTCGGTTTACGTTCAAACCATTACATATATGAAATGTTTTTTATTTAATCTATTATATAAATTATAAACCCTTAACACAGATGACACTCGGAAGCTCGACGGGACATTTAATCGTTTATTCTTTGTTCCCTCCAGATAATCTCGCGAAATTTATAACGAGACTTTACCCGGTGTGCTTAGTGTTACCATCATAACATATATACATTAGACATTCTATCCATAGACTATAACATAGACCATATATCCGCAGAAATTACATAGACGCCGCATTGAGCGTCTGCATCGTTCGTAAAGGCGCCGCCCTATTGGATGTGGCAGTCTCTGCCCGTAAAAACTAATAACAGGAAAGGACTGAACTTCACAAAGCCCCTTTCTACAAAGTTCCTTCAGTTATGTCTCTTATACACCCATTCACACACACACTAAATATATCTGGGAAACAACCATGCACCAGAAAGAAACAACGTATGTAACTTTTAAAAGTGATATTCTAAATGTACTCCTTATGTTAAGGCCCACCAAACCAACGTATGTATTTTTCTAATGCTGGTGTTTACAGCTAACTATGGGGAACACTGTTTTACTGTGATGTACATATTGAAATATTTATATTTAACCAGTTAATATGTGGTATAATCACCAGATCCTGAAATGTAGAGTGACATGCGGGTTTCTGAATTAAATAAAGAACAAACTAACGGTACATACACCACTAACATACACACACACACAACACACACACACACACACACACCACATATGTCTATATATATATATATATATAATATATTATATATATATATATATATATATATATATATATTTTCATATCTGATCTTGGAGTGTTTTTGATCAGGATTTGTCTTTAACGTCACCTTAAAACAAAATTTCAAGGACCTGCATTTCTTCCTCCACTTACGTAACATTGCTAAAATCGACGGCATTGTTCTCTCAGGCGGTGGATGCCAGAGAAAAACTAGTCACGCAATTGTTACTTCAAGCTGGATCTATTGTACACTCTTTTTGTTCATTCAGGCCCGGCTGCTCAAATACGTCTCTGAGGGAACTTGCATTAATTCAGCATGCTGCTGCACGTGTTCTGACAGGAACCAGATCAGAGATCACAATCTCTCTCCATTCTGGCTTCCCTTGCATTGGCTACGTTAATCAGAATTGGAATTTAATATTCTTCTCCTTACTTACAAAGCTTTCTTCATGTTTCAGGCACCTCGTATCTAAAAGACGCCATTTAATACCGTATTACCCCTCTAGAACACTGCCGCTCTCAGGATGCTGGGGTTCCTTGTTGTTCCTTGTGGTTCCTTGTGGTTCCTATAGTCTCCAAAGTAGATTGGGGAGCCAGAGCTTTCAGCTATCAGGCTCCTCTTCTGTGGAAACAAACTCCCATTTGCGGTTTTCAGGAGGCAGACACGGGTCACCACCTTTAAGAGTCAGCTGAAGCTTTCCTTTTTGATAGGCTTCTAGTTAGTGCTGGCTCAGGTCATCCCTTAGTTATTGGCTGACACGGGATTACACTGGGGGGGATCCCTCCTCTGTGGCTCCTTCCTGAGGTTTCTTCCATCCTTTTTTCTCCTGTTAAAGGTTTTTTGGGCAAGTTTTTCCTCACTGAACCGAGGGTCTAAGGGACCAGAGGGGTTCACTCCCCTGATTACAGATTGTAAAGCACTCAGAGGGAACATGGACTTTGACTTGAGCTGACAATAAAATCTCGATTGATTTGTATATAGTATTAGTAGTATATCGATAGTATTATAAACCAGTATAGTTAGTATATAGTATTACTATATAGTTATCGTGATAATAGTATAGTATAATAGTATAGTATATAGTATAGTATAGTAGTATAGTATACTATAATAGTATAGTATATAGTATACTATAATAGTATAGTATAATAGTATAGTATATAGTATAGTATAGTAGTATAGTATACTATAATAGTATAGTATATAGTATACTATAATAGTATAGTATAATAGTATAGTATATAGTATAGTATAATAGTATAGTATATAGTATAGTATAGTAGTATAGTATACTATAATAGTATAGTATATAGTATACTATAATAGTATAGTATATAGTATAGCCACATTTAAGTCAGCTCTCGCTGGATTGTTTTTGGTCACAAACTGCGAGTGACAACTGCTTTCTCCAAGTGGTGAAACAAAGGAAACTGGAAAACTGGACACAAGGGTTACAAGAAAGACCCAAACGAAGTTTTGCCACTACAATAGCAGTATTCTGCTCACCTTCCTCCAGCCATCTCCTTCTACGTCTTACAAAGCCCCCTCCGCCTTCAACCTTAAATGTCTTCTAATTTGTTTTGTGAGTTGATTAATTGATGAGAATCATTTTCCGTTACGTTTCCACAAGCCTTTTGTGCTAAACATGTTATTTTCTTCAGCTTTGTTTGTCTTGACAATTGAACTACAGTCTGTTCTCAAGAAGTTCCCAGTTATTGCAAAACGTATTTTCTGGTAGTGATTTTTGCCAATAACGTTCAATTAATGACTGGACAGTTTTAGACACTGTTTCATGTTTAAGAATGGAGCTGTTCAGTTTCCAGTAGAAGCTTCTATGATGAATATTAGGATTCATAGAGATTTGTATTGAGATTGCTTTGTGGTCTGTTAAAGGAGTAGGCAGGACATTGACATTGATAGTATTTTTATCAAAGCAACTGGAAATTAAAGGTCTACGCGTGATAAACTAGTACATGTTTTATTGTTCCAAGTATATGAAGTCGCACCAGGGTTTTTTCTCTCCGTTTATCAATTAAGTCAGATTTATGCAGAAATTGTATTAAAGTATAAGCCATTGAATGATTGGATCGAGGAGGCCACCTATCTTGAAGACCATCCAGAGCAATATCGAAGTCACCACTCATCATTATCACTGCGTTTGGATACTTAGAAAGTGAGAATCTAAAATATCAAACAGTTTATCGTTTTAATCCTTTGAAAAATACAAAATAAAGGAATGACCTTTAGGATCACCTTCACAGTGTAAAATAGCCCCATTAAAGGAGTTCTTCAAAACAGCAGCACCTGCTACTCTTTCTGAGCATGAGAAAACCAAATATCATCGCCCCACTGAGCCTTCCATAATTGTGCATCGTTCTTAACGGAGTCTCTAAACTCTTGAAAAAAAGAAAATTTTGCAAATAAAAATAAAGCTTTTCGTTTGATATTCTGTCTCAGCTTGTTACTTTCGAGGTATTCGCTCTTTTTTGCCGTTCGCCACTGAAGATCTCTTGTAGACCTACTTGTAAAGCGGATCATGGTGGTCCTGGGTCCGTTTTGTGACCCCTGGTATTTCCCTAGGCGGTGGACAATGTCAATGTCATCTGCAATTTTCTGCAGAGAGCCGGGTAACAGCACAGCAGATGTTGATGACTTAGGCCTTGATGTTTTCTGGGTTGCCTTCAGGGACACCATGGAGTCTGAGGTTCCATCTCCAACCATATCTTTCAGCCTCTTTGACCTTTTGCTGTAAGTCTATTTCTGTAATGACTCAACTTCTGCAAATGCAAAATCAATCGACTTTTTCAGGGTTTCAAGGCTCACTGCATTCTTGGTAATCAAGCCCTCCAGATTATCAGCACGCACATTAATTGCGGCGACAATGTTGTGCTCCATCAGGTGGAGAGGTGGAGAACTACACACACATACATCAGATATGACCTGATAGTAATAATTAAATTATGACAGATTTAATAAACAGAAATATCCAGTTCAGTTTGGATCATGACACACTGATGCTTTTATTGTGAAAGTCATGGAACACAAACACACATGAACATGTTAGTCAAACAGTCACTTCCTGTTTGTCGTCAGGACATGTTTAGCCTAGCTTAGCACAAACAAACTTAGTTTGGCTCCACGAATCTGAAGCGTTGAGAGAAGATTTTACTAATTTTAATGCTAAGCTAACAAGCTAAAGCTCTCATGCTAACAAGTGTTAGCTAATTAGCAACCAAAGTTTAGTCGGAATATAAATTATACATGATGAGTGCTAAAACCAAGCCAAGCTAATGTTAGCATAAGCTAGCTTACTGTTTATCATATCATGTTCTGAGGTGTAAAATTATGCTAAGCTAGCAGTCTGTGTGCTAAGCTAAGCTAGGCTAACCATGACCTCTTGATAAGAGGATTTCACGAGACCTCGGCAAGGTAAACAGAACTGCAGCCAACACGAGTCAGTCAACACGAGTCAATTAACACGAGTCAGCCAACACGAGTCAATCAACACGAGTCAGCCAACACGAGTCAGTCAACACGAGTCAGCCAACACGAGTCAGTCAACACGAGTCAGCCAGAGTCAGCTAACACGAGTCAGCCAACACGAGTCAGCCAACACGAGTCAGTCAACACGAGTCAGTCAACACGAGTCAGCCAGAGTCAGCCAACACGAGTCAGTCAACACGAGTCAATCAACACGAGTCAGCCAACATGAGTCAGCTAACACGAGTCAGCCAACACGAGTCAGCCAACACGAGTCAGCCAACACGAGTCAGCCAACACGAGTCAGTCAACACGAGTCAGCCAACACGAGTCAGCCAACACGAGTCAGTCAACACGAGTCAGCCAACACGAGTCAATCAACACGAGTCAGCCAACACGAGTCAATTAACACGAGTCAGTCAACACGAGTCAATTAACACGAGTCAGCCAACACGAGTCAGCTAACACGAGTCAGTCAACACGAGTCAGTCAACACGAGTCAGCTAACACGAGTCAGTCAACACGAGTCAGTCAACACGAGTCAGCCAACACGAGTCAGTCAACACGAGTCAGCCAACACGAGTCAATCAACACGAGTCAGCCAACACGAGTCAATTAACACGAGTCAGTCAACACGAGTCAATTAACACGAGTCAGTCAACACGAGTCAATTAACACGAGTCAGCTAACACGAGTCAATTAACACGAGTCAGCCAACACGAGTCAATTAACACGAGTCAGTCAACACGAGTCAATTAACACGAGTCAGCTAACACGAGTCAGCTAACACGAGTCAGTCAACACGAGTCAGTCAACACGAGTCAGCTAACACGAGTCAATCAACACGAGTCAGCCAACACGAGTCAGCCAACACGAGTCAGCTAACACGAGTCAGCTAACACGAGTCAGCCAGAGTCAGCCAACACGAGTCAACACGAGTCAGTCAACACGAGTCAGTCAACACGAGTCAGCCAACACGAGTCAGCCAACACGAGTCAGCCAACATGAGTCAGCCAGAGTCAGCCAGAGTCAGCCAACACGAGTCAGCCAACACGAGTCAGTCAACACGAGTCAGCCAACACGAGTCAGCCAACACGAGTCAGTCAACACGAGTCAGCCAACACGAGTCAGCCAACACGAGTCAGTCAACACGAGTCAGCCAACACGAGTCAGTCAACACGAGTCAGTCAACACGAGTCAGCCAACACGAGTCAGCCAACACGAGTCAGTCAACACGAGTCAGCCAACACGAGTCAGCCAACACGAGTCAGTCAACACGAGTCAGCCAACACGAGTCAGCTACAGCTAACATAGAAAACTCTAAAATTACACAAAGTGTGCTAACGTACAAAAATGACCACAGAGTCCAGAGGTCAGCTGTTTGTTGCATCATACACGTCCACCTGTTATCTGTCCTCTGTCCACCTGTCATCTGTCCACCTGTCCTCTGTCCTCCAGTGTCTGTCCAACACTGACACAAAGTATTTCCAGTGTTTTCAGGTGTTCTAGCGGTGGGGGTGTAACGCACACTCGCTGTTGGCTGCTGTTAACACCAATCAGTGTCCACTAATGTCCCTTCATAGGGACGATGTCTCCATGAAACAGGAAGTACTTTTGTCTCTTGAGGATGATGAAAGTCTGACAGACCTCACATGCAGCACACGTTAGTGTCACGCTAAAAACATGAGCGCCACCCAGTGGACAGACAGTTCTGTTCACTCTGAGGTAGAATCAGTTTAATAACAAAGATCCATCTTCAGCTACCTGCAGTGAAACATCACAGCTCCATCTTCATCTACAGCTCCATCTTCATCTACAGCTCCAGCTCCATCTACAGCTCCATCTTCATCTACAGCTCCATCTTCATCTTCATCTACAGCTCCATCTCCATCTACAGTTCCATCTACAGCTCCATCTTCATCTAGAGCTCCATCTTCATCTTCATCTACAGCTCCATTTTCCTCTACACCTCCATCTTCATCTTCATCTATAGCTCCATCTACATCTCCATCTTCATCTTCATCTACAGCTCCATCTCCAGCTACGGCTCCATCTTCATCTACAGCTCCATCTCCAGCTACGGCTCCATCTTCATCTACAGCTCCATCTCCAGCTACAGCTCCATCTTCATGTACAGCTCCATCTTCATCTTCAGCTCCATCTTCATCTACAGCTCCATCTACATCTACAGCTCCATCTTCATCTA
Source organism: Larimichthys crocea (assembly GCF_000972845.2). NCBI lineage: Eukaryota > Metazoa > Chordata > Actinopteri > Sciaenidae > Larimichthys > Larimichthys crocea. The sequence goes on from NW_020856961.1 coordinate 334,749, forward strand.
CAGCTCCATCTCCAGCTACGGCTCCATCTACATCTACAGCTCCATATACAGCTCCATCTTCATCTACAGCTCCATCTTCATCTTCAGCTCCATCTTCATCTACAGCTCCATCTTCATCTTCATCTACAGCTCCATCTTTATCTACAGCTCCATCTTCATCTATAGCTCCATCTACAGATACAGCTCCATCTTCATCTACAGCTCCATCTTCATCTACAGCTTGAGATCCATCTTCAGCTACCTGCCGTGAAACATCACAGCTCCATCTATAGCCCTATCTCCATCTACAGCTCCATCTACATCTTCATCTTCATCTCCATCTTCATCTCCATCTTCATCTCCATCTTCATCTTCATCCACATCTTCATCTTCATCTTCAGCTCCACCTCCAGCTCCATCTCCATCTTCAGCTCCAGCTCCGTCAGACAGTAGGTACACAGGTGTGTAAGAAGCCCTCAGTGATCAGGTAGCACCATGGTTACAAACAAACGTTTGTCAAACGTTTGTTCAGGGTTTGTGAAAAAGGCACGTACTGACGAATGACAGGAAACAGCTACAAGTCTTTAACCACATCACAGGAAGAGAGCGACAGCAGCAGTTCAGAGGAAGTCACACGCTCACACCACTTCCTGTCTGTGTGACTTCAGGTGAAACGTCAGCACAGGTGAGTGCAGCACCACAGGAGAAGAAGAAGGAGGAGGAGGAGGAGGAGGAGGAGGACAAGGAGGAGGAGGAGGACAAGGAGGATGGAGGGATGAGGGGAGGTCAGATGTCTCACTGACATTTCCACACAAACAAACTGGAGAGAAAACAAGAGACAGGAGGAGAAGGAGAAGGAGAAGAACGAGGAAGAGTAGAAGGAGGAAGAGGAGAAGAAGAATTATTTTTTGCTTTATACATTTTTTTTATTCTTGTAAAATGCAACATGATCTAGCTGGTCTCTGCTGGTCTTAGCTAGTCTCAACTGGTCTCTACTAGTCTCTGCTGGTCTCAGCTGTCGTGTTGACTGACTAAAGCTTCAGGTGTTTGTCTGAAGGGTTTTTTGGTCGACTTAAATCTCACCTGCAGTCGCTGCCTCCGGCGCTGATGACGTATTTATCATCACAGGAGAAGCGAATGTTGGTCACGTGAGCAGAGTGACCAAAGTAACGCTTGTGTTTGGCCTGTGAAAAGACGAGATCAGATCAGTCGTCTGTCTCCTGAAGGCGTCTGCAATGTTTCCTATAAAGTTACATACAAATTTCTCTGAGCACGGGAAGTCAAATAGCTTGATGAGGCCGAAGTCGTCTCCTGTGACGAGGTTCAGGCCGTCGTGGGAAACACAAGCACAGTTCACGTCTGCTTTCTCAGCGTTGCGAGGCCAAACACCAAGAACCTCGTCACCCAGGATGCTGGAACAAAACAAAGTGTTCCCTAAAACCCCACAGTTCCCTGACATACACAGTATGTTCCCTAACATCTACAGTATGTTCTCTAACATCTACAGTATGTTCCCTAACATCTACAGTATGTTAATCTACAGTATGTTAATCTACAGTATGTTCCCTAACATCTACAGTATGTTCCCTAACATCTACAGTATGTTCCCTAACATCTACAGTATGTTAATCTACAGTATGTTCCCTGACATCTACAGTATGTTCCCTAAAATCTACAGTATGTTAATCTACAGTATGTTCCCTGACATCTACAGTATGTTCCCAATATGTCTGCTTTTCATAGCAAGGCTTACCTGGTCCACGTAGCCCAGGTGATCCTCTCAAAGACACACTGCTCGGTGATGATCTTCCCAGAGGGAACTTCATGCACCTGCCTAGTGTAGGTGCTGGTACACACCTGGGATGGAAATGAGGGAGATTTCAGGTTTTAGTTTCTACGTTTACCACATGACAGGGAGCCAAGAGTAAAGGTCACACAGCACTGAGACCAGACGAGTAAATGTTCTTAGTCTTTAACCTGGATGTGTTTGCTGTCAGCAGAGAAGTCGATCTGGATGACGAAGCCTGGGATGTCCTTACAGTATCCGATCCTGTTCAGGGACGGTCCCAAAGAAAGGTCGTAGAAATCCACTGCACTTTCAACTGAACCCACAGCCAAGAACCGATTGTCTGGACTGAACCTGGACCACAAGAAACCCACAAAATATGTGCAATTTATTTGAGGTACAACACAGAGGTGTTAAAGGGTGAAGTCCTACCGTATGTCCTGTTATCTGTTCAGGGATGAAGTCCTACCGTATGTCCTGGATAGCAACACTGCGGTCTCTCTTCTTGCCCCAGACGGTTAGGGAGTTGACCAACAGGATGATGAACTCTCCATTCTCCATACCGATGGACACCATCTCTCCGTTGGGACTGTAGGAGGTGCACTTGGCAGGATGACCCAAACTCACCTTGTTCAGGAGTTTCTAATACAGAAAACAAGAAGTGAGTAGATTCAAAATGTTATACAACATGAAAGCTTCAGACCTGTAGTGGAGCTAACTGCCTCCACACCCTCGTCAGACCAGCACCTTATCAGCCAGGTCCCATATTCGGATGGTCCCATCATCGCTGGCAGAAATGAAGACATCTTTGAAAGGGTGAGTGGCCAAACCCCAGATCCCTCCCTGAGTGTGTCCGTTGATCATGATGTTGGAGGCAGCATTCTTTTCTCCAACCTCGATGATCTCTCCATCTTTGGTTCCCACCAGGATTTTACCCTGGATCATCAGAAACAAAAGAGATACATCAACCTTGCTCCAGTGAACCATCTCACCTTCAATTGAAGAATCTGAGTACATTAGCTCATAAAGTACACTACAGTGTCTGTCTGTGCTGTGCTAACATTATAACCAAACAAATATCAGTGACTGAAAATATTTGGACAAAGGTGCAGCTGGGCACACCATAACTGGAGGTAAATTACCATAATGATCCACATGAACCACGGCAAATAACAGTTGATACTGGCAAACCTCTGACTGCATCATTGGCTTGTCTCATACCTTCCCTCTGCAGACGGATCGGACGTTCTCCACTGGTTGACCGGTCTCCAGCTGAAATGCTCTGCAGCGCTTCATCTCCTGATCCCAAAGCTTCACAGCACCGCCCTCTTTAGTCCTGTCAACAGCAAACATAGTTTTCTTTTCATCATTCAGACTTCTGCACAACAGTCCCTTTACCCAACTGACCACCTGACTCTTACCCTTCCCTTGACTACCTGTGAGGCCATTACATTGTTGAAGGTTAGCATCTGCTAAATCAACTCCACCCTGAGTCCAGGCCATAAAAGCTGGTCTCTGTGTCCCTATTTCTTTCAGATATTTTTGAACTAAAGTCAGGAAACGACCATTTGTCCGTCAGAGGTTACAGAGACAGGTGAGTTCAAACATTGACTGACTGACTGACTTGCACTTGTCACCTCTGAACTCTACTGGGGGATGTTGATTTTTGGGTACTCACGGTCGTTCTTTCCCCCCAGTGACAATGAGTCCATCCCTCAGGGTTGTGTACATGGTGAAGACCGGACCGCTGTGCGCCTTTGCCACCACTCGTACCAGGAAATGTTCTCTCCACACATACACGTCTCCATTTATAGCGCCTGTGAAAGTCAGGTTGTTCTGGAGGAGACAGACGTGATTTAATTTATATGTTCTATTTTAAAAGTCAAGTCCGAACAGGAAGTTTGAGAAGTATCTTACAGCACCAAAGGCGACAGACAGCATGGTCTGCATACGACCGTCCTCCACCGAGCCGATCACTCCCTTCTTGTAGACGAGTGAACCTCCAACCAGAGTCCAGAACTTGATGTGTTTGATTCCCACGGACACAAACTGGGTGTCAGAGTCCGGTCTGAACTCCACCACAAAGATTCGCTCAGTGTGGCCAGCTTTACTGGTCACTTTGGTGCCTGGCAGAGAGGTCAAAGGTCACTGTGCTTTGCTTTAGACTGTTCTGTAATGGAAGTTATTATTTAAGAATATGAAATTAAAGTTTGTACCTTCCTGCCACCTCCACACTGTGATGGTGTGTTCAAGCTCCACTCCCACAGAAAGCAGCAGCTTTCCTGTAGCGCTGAAGTTGATATAGCCAACACCCTTAGCATGGGAACAGCGAAGGATGGACAGGGTCTGTTTGGTCATGGCATCCCACACATGGATGGAGGGAGCAAGGCCTGAGAGAAGACACCAGAACCATGGGAACCAAAGAACTGAGGAACCACATAACCATCAAGCAAACCGTGAAGCTGTGGGCCTAAGGTAGTAAGGTAGCCCTAGAACTATAGGACTATAGAACTAAGGATTTCAAGAAATGACCGAAGAACCTAAGATCCACAGTATCAAGGAACAAAGGAACAGAGGATGCCAGTACCTGTGCAACCAAAGGGCCAAGGTACCAAGGTAATGACCACACAAGAACCTTGGGAACCTAAGGAATCAAGGACCTAAGGTAGTAAAGGAGCCAAGGAATCAAATAACAGAAGCACAGCAGAAAAATGGAAACACAAATCATAGAAAGAACCAATACCACCATGAACCAGAGAACCAAGGAACCAAAATACCACCAAAACACAGAGGAATGAGGGAACCACAGGATTGAGGAGGTAAGGAACCACTGAACAAAGGGGGAAATGGAGCCGCAGTGGAGACGCTGAATATCGGAGAGAACAGGCTCAGGTTCAGGAGTAAAGACATTCTCTATACACATGCCCTGTATACACACATTTACAGCAAACACTATTAACACCTGCAATCATAAAGGATCCTTTCGTCTAAAGAGATAAGTCATGTTTTAAAAAGGTGACAAACAAACCACAGGAACCTGAAGGATCCACACCAATGACCTCCAGGTGGACCAGCAGCTGACACTTTGTATCATCTTCTGCTCATTTCTCTTGTGGTGTACCACAAAGCTCTGTTTTGTTCCTACATCATGTTTATAAAATACAACATTTCTACGCTGATGACACACAGCTGTATGTTTCCAGGTGAGGTTCATGGTCTCTAGTCTCTTTTATGATGTTTCAGCCCGTTTGGTTCAACCTATTTTCTAGAGCCTCTGTCCTCAAAATATCTTCATAAAAGAAACTCATCTTTGATTTGTGTTATTCTTTTGTTTGTTTTTACAAACTGGTACCAGCCTCATCCTCGAATCTTGATCACCTAACTCAACAGTCAGTCATTCCTTATTTGTTGTTCCCAATCAAAGTCCAAATGTGATCTCACCTTGTCCACCACAGATCCAGAACAGTTCTATCATCTATCACCACGTTAAGTTCAGTCTCCTTCGAGTTCCCTCAATAAATTTAACTGTTATTTCATTCAAGTTAGTAAATGAGGACCGGGAACACGACCTGACATCATCAGTACAACAGATCCAGGTCCATGGTCTCTTCATGTGCAGCCTCTGAATCACAGTCTTACACAGTACAGACACCACAGACAGGTCCACTAACCGCCCAGCCTACTTTCACATGCTGATAAGTCACCATGCTCACACAAACATGGACACATCTGAAAACACACAGAGAAGATTTTCCATCCACACGAATGTTACAGATTGTTTTCTACAAACAAACATTAAACGTCTTCCTCCTTGACGAGTGAAGGTTCATCACGTCCACACTCATTCATGGTGGACTTTGAACATCATTTTGCTCAAAGGCAAATATTCTGAATTTAAACCTGCTGTCACAGAGCACAGAGGTTTCTGTGGTTGCCATATTAACACAGTAAGTGGCAATGGTGAGTTAAAAAAGTCAATCACAAGCTTGGTTTAATGTTTTAAACTTCACAGTTATCGTCAATGTTGAAACATCACAACATCAGACTGATAAAAATGAACATTTGATTTTACTGGATTCCTGGACACAGGAAGTTGGTTCAGTGTGGATGGACAGTGTGTTTTCATCTGATCCACATCAGCGTCCATGGACCGACACAGAGCTACAAACAGAACAACTCATCTGGACCTGATCCGGGTCCCGAGCGCTGATACTCACCGGACACTTCAGCCTCTACACACCGAGAGCGAACAACACCGACAGGTTAAACACCATCAACAGAGTCATGAGTGTGAATGGATGGGTGGCGAGGTGGGCGGGGTCTTACCTGGCAGGTCAGTGATGTCACCTGGTGATGAGGTGAGGCGGTGACAATGAGGAAGCAGTGGAAACAAAAAAAGAAGTGTGATGGACAAAAAGCAGCAGAGATGCAGAAACAGTCTGATCGACTGAACAACAAGACGACTTTAATCTGTCGACCCTGAAGACAGAACCAGAACCAGAGTCTGTCTAACCCCACAAAACTGAGCCATCCTTTTTGATCCAGTCTATGAGTGATTGTGAGGGCTGCTACAGTCATCTATAGCTGGGCCTCACTGATTACTATGAGGCCCGGCCCGGCGTGGTACATCAGCTGCAGGGACAGGTGTGGAGATGGCTCAGGAGACCAGAACCTGATTCGACCTGGGGCTTTGACAGAGGCCGGTTGAGTGGATATTAGGTGTGTGCATGGGGACATCCACAGATATCCTGTGGTACCAGCAGAAATCTGGTTTAAGAGTAAAAAGCATAGCTTGAAGGCGGCGGTTAGTTCCCACCTGGCGCACCCCCTGATTCTGGGATTCTGGGTACTGTTTGGCCTGGGTTCAAGACAGTTGGTTAACCAACTGGCCATCCCGAGAGCGCCTTTGCACCCATTACCATTGATTGAGGTCCCATTTGAACATATTGGGATGGACCTCTTAGGGCCATTTCACTAGAGTGTACGCGGATATCACTTTGTGTTAGTTCCAGAGGCAGCACCACTACACACCATCTCTGAGTGTGGCGCAGGCACTGTTTCAGGTCATCTGACTGCTCAAGGTACCTCATTTATGTCACATTCACTGAGAGAACTGTACGGATTATTGCGCATCAGGTCTATTTGAACCAGTGTTTACCACCCTCAAACTGATGGTTGAGCGCCTAAAGACTAAAGACTTTAAAGTCCATGATCCGTAAGTTTGTACACGATGTTAGCTGTAATTGGAACAGGTGGTAGATCCTCTGCTGTTTGCAGTGCGCGAGGTACCCCAGGCCTCCACGGGATTTTCTCCCTTTGAACTGTTGTTTGGCAGAAAACCATGCAGGGTTTTGGACCTGGTTAAAGAAAGCTGGGAGGACGGTCCGAGCCCAAGTAAAAATGAAGTTCAGTACGGACCTGAGGGCAAAACTCCACACACTAGGACAGTTATCACATGACAATTTGCTCTGGGCCCAGGAACATCAGCAGCGGCTGTACAACAGAGGAGCTGGGTTAAGACAATTCTCATCAGAGATAAAGTGCTTGTGTTGCTCCCATCGTCCAACTCCAAATTACTCGCCAAGTGGCAAGGACCCTTTGTGGTCACACGATGAGTGGGTGGCGCTGACTATGAGCTTGTGCGATCTGACAGGGGAGAAGCTACACAGATTTATCACCTCAACCTCCTTAAAGCTTGGAAAGAGGTTGTGTCTGTTTCCCTGGTGATGGACATTGCAGAGAGAGATGAGTTGGGGCTTGAGGTACCAAAGTCGATCAATCCGGTGGCGCTTGAGATATTAAAGCAGCAGCAGTAGGTTAGGCCAGATGGCCTGAACTGACTCAGCCCCGGGATGCCAGGAGCCAAACCCGGCAAGAAAACCACCTGATAGGCTGCTGTGTTCACTGTTAGACTGGACACTGCCGGTTCAGAGGTTCTGTCGCTGTGTTCACTGTTAGACTGGACACTGCTGGTTCAGAGGTTCTGTTCAGTCCGGCCGTGTTCACTGGAATGCAGATGCTGATGCTAGCTCATAGCGCTAGCTGCAATCATAGCGGTGGGGGTGTAACACACACTCGCTATTGGCTGCTGTAAACACCAATCAGTGTCCACGACAAGCCCCTCGCTTTTTTTAAGGAAAGATGTGAAAATGAGGAAGCAAACTGAACACTACTTCCTGTTTCATGAACACTACTTCCTGTTTCCTGCAGACTGTTAGCAGTTAATGTTTGTCTGATGCTAATTTAACAAGCTAACAGGAAACTCACCGATCTGTCCCGTAGCGATGATGTTTTGGTATTTGGGGTGTTGGTTGACCGTCAGACAAAGGATGTCGTCGGTGTGTTCCAGGTAGAAACTTTGAGTTCCTGTTAGGACAGGAAGCAGCAAGTGTGAGGTCATCATTCAACAACATGTGAAGTTAGAGGATGAGAGGTGGACTGACCAGCCGACAGGTTCTGGATGACCACAGCGGCAGCGGTGTGGAAGACGATGTCGGCTCCGTCATTGAGGTAATGCAGGTTGTTGCGGCAGTCGAAGCCTCTGTAGCCAAAGACGTGCTCCAACACGAGCTCCTGAAAACACAAACAGCCGGTCAGCGCCGCTCCGCCGGGTCAGCGGGCGAAGGTCCGAGCTCGTACTGACCTCTACCACCTTCTTTTTCTTGGTCACGTCGTTTCTCAGCAACTTGTCGGGCAGCGGCGTGGCTCGACTCACCGGAGGCCTGAACAAGAAACGAGTTGAGAACAGTTAAGGTAGCGTCAGGTAAAAAGTGCGTCCATGTGTATCATACAGTACCTCTCCTCCACAGGAAGCTCCCGGTGCTGCAGGTGTGGTCTGGTTCCTGACATGTTCCTGATGCTCGCCGAGTATATCTTGGTGACGTAGTCCACCACTTTCTCCCGTGCCACGTCGCTGTCGTACCCTGAAAAACACCATGAGTCCAAACAAATCAAACACGTGACAGGCCTTGAAGCAGCTTCAAGACTTTTCCAGGCTTGTGTCTGGACCAATCAAAAGCTCTGTCCTGTTTCCTTTTTGCATTACCTCCATCCTCCTCGGTGTCGTCATCCGACTCCTCGCTATCCACCGCTTTGCTCTCTTTGTGACCCGGCGGCTCTCTGGTCCAGATCATCAGCGCCGTGTCGGCCCCGCCCACCGACAGCAGAATGGAGTCGTCATTGGACCAGCGGACATTCGTCACGTTCGTGCTGTGACCCACGTACTTCTTAAACTTGGCGAACTGGCCCTGTAATAAAGAAACGTCAAACTGTGTTTCCATGACGATCACATGACCACCATTAAACACCTCAAAAAAAGTAACATGACCATCAATCTAAGGGTCCGAGGTCAGAGGTCAGAGGTCGCCTTGAACCAAAACAAGCAGCGGGTTTAATCGAGCAAGTTTTTACATTAGCAAACACACACACACTCACTCTGGACGGGAAGCTGAACAGTTTGAGGAAGCCGAAGTCGTCTCCGGTGGCGAGCAGTTTGCGATCTTTGGTGAGCGAGGCGGTGTTGACGAAGCTGAGCGTCGGCCATACTCCCTCACAGGTCGGACCCAGAACCGACGTCCAGCTGGCCCAGTCCAGCTTCTCGAACTAGAAACACACCAACACCCAACAAGTTTGTGTGCGCACATGACAACACGACAAGTTCAAAGACAGTCGGACATCTGACCTCCGACACGCTGATGTTCTGTTTGCGTCCTCGCGGAGCCTCAAAGAAAAGCTGCTCTTTAGCTCCCGTGTTCACCTGCAGCAGTTTACCTGTCCGCAACACACAGAAACAGTAACCATGGCGACGTGACACCACGTGTTTATAAAGTTTAACTATTAAAGATTTTAATGAACAACGACAATCTGGTTAGCTTCCAACATACTGCCCGCCTGCCTTCCTAAATATTTGCTAACATGCTAACATGTAACGTTAGCCTCTCCTGCTAACAGCGGCACAGGTGAGTACAGGTGTGTTCACCTCTGGAGTCCCAGTCGATGTGTGTGATGTAGCTGCCGGCTCCTTTACAGATGCCAACTCTCTTACTGGTCAGGACGTTGTAGATGTCCACAAAGGAATCATGGGACGCCACAGCCAGGTACTTCCCCACGTCTGAAACACAGAGCCGTGACTCATCACCCCCTGACCAATCACCTCCATCACCTGTCACACCTGTGTGCTGAGTTCAGGTACCTTGGGAAAAGCGGATGTCTGAGATGAGCTCCTTGCGGTGGTGGAAGGTGACCATGTCCTCCAGCGTGTCAGCATTCACCACCAGGAAGCTGCCGTCGTTCAGCCCGACCGCCAGAGCTTTACCGTCTGGAGAGAAGGCGCAGCACCGCCCACCTGACAGGTGACACACACGCACACACGTCACGGCGTGTAAATCATGTGATCAGATAGAGGTCGTCAACACTTCCTACCGCTCACCCTTCTTGAGCTTGCGGACGGCGACCATGCGGTGATTGGCCGACAGCTCCCAGATTCTCAGAGTTTTGTCGTCGCTGACGGTGGCGCAGACAGGAAGTAGAGGGTGAGCCGCCAAACCCCACACCTCCCCCTCCATGTGACCCTGAACACAACACAGAGGTGTTAACAGGAAATGACAGGCGAGGTCATCAGTCAGCAGTCAAAAAACGAGCGGAGTAATAAGGACGTGATGTTTGTCTGACTCTTGACAGGACTCAAACATCACGTCCTCGTACCAAAATCGATTTATATATTTACGGTATATATATTTATGTTTGATTGTTCCTGAAACCATGCAGCAGCATTCTGAATTAACTGCAAAGTCCTAAGAGACTTATTGGATTGTTTGTCCGTCTTTGGGTCCACATATGTATGTGAGCAGTTGTTCTCGAACATGAACTTTATTAAAAGCAAACATCGCGCACGCCTCACAGATGACAGCTTATGATCCTGTGTGAAGATGAAGGTAATGGCATACAGTCCTGACCTGCAGACGCTGCGCTGAGGCTCAGGAGCAGAAATCACATTAACTAAGTATGATAAATATTTTAACTGCCTATTATTTTGCGTATTCATGTTTCTTAATTGTTCAGTGAAATAGTCCTTCTATTTTTCAGGTTGACAGCCAACGGCACGCTCCAGTAAAATGATGACGGCACACAGAAAGAAGACGGTATTTTTTTCGTTTGCTGCCGGTGGATAATTTAAGTTTGACGGTTTCTCATAAATACAAGAAGGACTCAAATAGACATTAGGTAAACTTGAACTTTGGCCTACTAAGGCTGACCGTTTTTTTTTGTTGTTGTTGTGGCTCAGAATGTTTTTGTTTCATGCAGAAATGTTGCCTAATTTCGTTTTCTCTCTGCAGTCCTTCATTAAATCTAATAATAAAAAAAACGTTGCATGCTGTGTCATTTTAAATGTCAAAAGGGTTTTGCGGCTCCCGGTGCTTTCTTTACGGTGAGAAACGGGTCCAAATAGCTCTTTGAGTGGTAAAGGTTACCGACCCCTGGGCTAAAGGAAGCGGACAAGTCCTCTGTTACATTGAGACATGGCATTGAATTCAATGCTGAAGGAATCACTTCCTTAAATTTGGCTACAGCACTATCAGATAAACATCTGCTGTAAGAGTTTCGGCCAAATGTATATACATTTATATATTTACAGTATATATTTATATATTTACAGTGTATATATATTATATATATATATCTTATATATATATATTATATATATTATATATATATCTATATCTAATATATATATATATATATTTACAGTACCATATTTATATATCTACAGCACATATTTGTGTTTATGTATTTCTGTGGGTCACACCTGAACCAGCAGCGTCATCGGTCCGCTCTTGTCGATCTCCAGGATTTCTCCGTTCTTTGTTCCCAGCAGGATGTGACCGTGACCCAGAGTGATGGCTCTGATGGACGGGTTGTCCTCCAGCAGCAGACCTGAAACACACAGAGACTCTTTTAGACCCTGCAGCGTCCTCCAGAGTCCTACAGAGTCTGTGTCTCGGTCTGTGTCTTGGTCTGTGTCTCGGTCTCTGTGTCTTGGTCTGTGTCTTGGTCTGTGTCTCGGTCTGTCTCAGTCTCTGTGTCTTGGTCTGTGTCTTGGTCTGTGTCTCGGTCTGTCTCAGTCTCTGTCTCTTGGTCTGTGTCTCTTGGTCTCTGTCTCTTGGTCTCTGTCTCTTGGTCTGTGTCTCTTGGTCTGTGTCTCGATCTGTCTCAGTCTCTGTCTCTTGGTCTGTGTCTCGGTCTGTGTCTCTTGGTCTGTGTCTCTGGGTCTCTGTCTCTTGGTCTGTGTCTTGGTCTGTGTCTTGGTCTGTGTCTCTCGGTCTGTGTCTCGGTCTCTGTCTCTTGGTCTGTCTCTTGGTCTGTCTCGGTCTGTGTCTTGGTCTGTGTCTCTTGGTCTGTCTCGGTCTGTGTCTTGGTCTGTGTCTTGGTCTGTGTCTCTTGGTCTCTGTCTCTTGGTCTGTGTCTTGGTCTGTGTCTCTTGGTCTGTCTCGGTCTGTGTCTTGGTCTGTGTCTCTTGGTCTCTGTCTCTTGGTCTGTCTCGGTCTGTCTCTTGGTCTCTGTCTCTTGGTCTGTGTCTCGGTCTCTGTCTCTTGGTCTGTCTCTTGGTCTGTCTCGGTCTGTGTCTTGGTCTGTGTCTTGGTCTGTGTCTCTTGGTCTCTGTCTCTTGGTCTGTCTTGGTCTGTCTCTTGGTCTCTGTCTCTTGGTCTGTCTCGGTCTGTGTCTCTTGGTCTGTCTCGTCCTGTCTCAGCTGGTCGGTTTGGAGTCAGCAGCTCTGATAAAAACGAATCAAACATCTGAGCTGACGGAGTCAGACCTTTGGATGTTGGAGAGAGAGCAGCTCTCTTGATGGCGTAAGTCTTCAAACATCTCTCGAACATGTCGTCCCACAGCTCCACGACGCCGTCCTTTCCCCCCGTCACAAAGCCCTGGTCAGTGAACGCAACACAGGACACAGGACAAACAGCGAGCTTCAGACGAGTCCGCTTCACAACATCCACACAACGGTCATCAAACGTTCAGACTGGTGCTGTTGGTGAACACCTGATCCAGGTGTTACCTTGTCCAGGGAGCACATGGCGAACACGGGGCCGTCGTGGGCTTTGACGGTCTTAATGAGCGTCGTGTCTCTCCAGATGTAAACGTCTCCATTGGTGGCTCCGGAGAAGACGAGGTCCTCTGAGCGGCCGTAACACGCCGACATCATTGTCTCCTGCTTCCCCAGGTTACCAAAGATCCCCCGTCTGAACGTCAGACCGCCACCTGCAGGACGAAAGCAGAACAGCCTCACAGTTAGCCTAGCTTAGCATAAATACTGGATCCAGGGGGGAACTGTTAGCATAGCTAAGCATAAAGCTTATTGTGATTATTATATAATAAAGTTAATAATGTTACAAATGCTTTTTGTTTTGATTCAATATTTAGTCACTGAAGTAAAAAAATATTCAGCCGTAATGATACACGTTTTAATCACATGATGATGATCACATGATGATGATCACATGATGATGATCACATGATGATGATCACATGATGATGATCACATGATGATGATCAGGTGTTATGACGTACCTGAATGTTGCCAGAACTTGATGTGTTTGATGCCGACAGTCAGAAGTTTGTCCGTCCTGAACGGGTTACTGCGCACCACGAAGATCTTTTCCTTATGACCGCTGCAGGTCAGAGGTCACAGGGTCAGAGGTCACAGGGTCAGCAGTCACATGGTCAGAGGTCACATGGTCAGAGGTCACAGGGTCAGAGGTCACATGGTCAGAGGTCACAGGGTCAGAGGTCACATGGTCAGAGGTGTAAGCAGCAGACAGGTGTGTTTACCTGGCCTTGGCCAGTCTCTCTCCTTTCTTCCAGTCCCAGATCACGATGGAGTGAAAATCATCGATTCCCACAGAGACTAAACTCTTCCCATCCACTGAGAGACAGACAGGCAGAAAGAGAGGGAGACAGAGACAGAGAGGCAGAGAGACAGAGAGAGAGACAGGCAGAGAGAGAGACAGAGACAGAGAGACAGAGACAGACAGAGAGAGAGACAGGCAGAGAGAGACAGAGACAGAGAGAGAGACAGAGACAGAGAGGCAGAGAGACAGAGAGAGAGACAGGCAGAGAGAGACAGAGACAGAGAGACAGAGACAGACAGAGAGACAGAGAGAGAGAGACAGAGACAGAGAGACAGACAGAGAGACAGAGACAGAGAGAGACAGAGACAGAGAGACAGGCAGAGAGACAGACAGAGAGACAGAGACAGAGAGAGAGAGAGACAGAGAGAGAGAGACAGACAGAGAGACAGAGACAGAGAGAGACAGAGACAGAGAGACAGGCAGAGAGACAGAGACAGAGAGACAGGCAGAGAGACAGAGAGAGAGACAGAGACAGAGAGATACAGACAGAGAGACAGACAGAGAGACAGAGAGAGACAGAGACAGACAGAGAGAGGCAGACAGGCAGAGAGACAGGCAGGCAGAGAGGCAGAGATAACAAATGGTGCTTAAGTTAGAGGTGTTTCCAGGTGTTTCCAGGTGTTTCCAGGTGTTTCCAGGTGTTGTTACCTGTGAAGTCCAGCGCACACACTCCTCTGCTGTGGTGTCCTCTGAGCAGAGACAGACACTTCAGAGTCTGGACGTCCCACACATGGACGGCCGGGTCTCTGCCCACCTGAACACAGACAGCCAATCAGAAACACTCTCAGTCAGCCTCACGAGAACATGCTGCGCTCCCATTGGTCGGGCATACCTGTGCGGAGGCCACATAGTCTTTGAGCGGGTGGACGGCGAGGCTGAGGATGTCATCGTCGTGGCCGAGGTAAAACCTCTGAGTGTGCTGCAGGCGGTTGTAGATGACGGCAACGGCGGCCACGTGGTACACGACCTCACCCGCCTGACTGTAGAACAGGTTGTTACGACAGTCGAAGCCCCGATACCTGGAAACAAGACCGCCACAATAAAGGTCACTGCAAGCCCCGATACCAGTCTGTCTGTCTGTCTGTCTCTCTCTCTGCCTGTCTGTCTGTCTCTCTCTCTGCCTGTCTGTGTTCAGTGTTTTACCCGTGAACAAACTGCAGACGAAGTCCCTCCTCTGGAGCTTTCTGACGCTTCAGGGATCCAATCAGCTTCTTCCTCAGTTGAGGCAGGTCTTCTTTATACACCTGAAGACAGAGAGACAGACAGGTGAGTCATACAGACAGACAGACAGACAGACAGACAGACAGACAGACAGACAGACAGACAGACAGACAGACAGCCAGCATGTGACTTATTTGTGTTCTGGTCACCTGACGTTCATAGGTCGTCTGAGCTTCCTGTTCGATGTCTGAGTCGAGTTCTGGGACGTCCGACACGTCTGAGTCCGACTCTCCGCTGTTCGAGTCAGCGTAACCCTCTGAAGACAACAGGCGGGAAAACTTTATGAACAACAGGCGGGAAAACTTTATGAACAACAACAGGTGGGAAAACTTTATGAACAACAGGCGGGAAAACTTTATGAACAACAACAGGCGGGAAAAACTTTGACATCAGGCTGATTTGGAGTGGACTGAAAGGCTTTTTAAAGTTTGTTTGGAGGTGAAGACACACAGCTGAGTGTTCACAGGTGAGTGATCACAGGTGAGTGTTCACAGGTGAGTGTTCACAGGTGTTCACAGGTGAGTGTTCACAGGTATTCACAGATGAGTGTTCAAAGGTGAGTGTTCACAGGTGAGTGTTCATAGGTGTTCACAGGTGAGTGTTCGCAGGTGTTCACAGGTGAGTGTTCACAGGTGAGTGTTTGCAGGTGTTCACAGGTGAGTGTTCGCAGGTGAGTGTTCACATTTCTGTGTGAATCGAGATTCATACGTATTTTATGATACCTGAGTTATAAATGATAAATGCTGATGTTACCTTGGAGGAGGGGTTCAAGGACGCCGTTCATGACGCCCTCTGGCAGGAACCTCCACTGGAAGACGGCGTGGTCAGCTCCGCCAGTACTGATGACCCACTGCAGGTCGTTGGACCAGCGAACGTTTGTCACATGGGCTGAGTGACCGATGTACTTCTTAAATTTGGCTCCTGTTTGAGGAAAAAGACAGAGGGCCTCTCCTCTGAGTGAAACAATGTCTAAAACAGTTCCTGCAGTGGAAATACATACAAACCTTTCTTGAGGCACGGGAACCTGAAGAGTTTGACGAGGCCCAGGTCGTCTCCCGTCACCAGCACAGCACTGCTGTAGTTAGCGTCCACAGAGTTCACATTGGTGACATTTGAGTATTTGGGCCAGATACCATTCACCTCCGTCCCAACAACACCCGTCCACGTCATCCAGTGGATCCCCTTTGCTTCCTCTTTAGGAACCAGCTTCCCTGCTGCCGGACACAGGAGGCCAAAAGGTCAGAACCACAGAGATATGTGGGAGGTAAGTGAAGGTAAGTCCTAAGTTCTGATGTACTACTAAGATAGTACCTGGCATTCTGTAGAAGAGCCGCTCTCCAGCGCCGTCGTTGGTCTGCAGGAAGCGGCTGTCGACTGACCAGTCCAGGTGGGTGATGAAGGAGGCAGAGCGGCTGCACTCACCGACCTTCTTGTATCGCTGAGCGACAGCATAGATGTCTACGAGCCCGTCGTTTGATCCCACCGCCAGGAAGGAACCGTCCGGTGAGAACTTCAGCTCGTGGATCACCTCCTTCCTGTCTTTGATGTGTACGACCTCTGTCATGTCCCTGAAAACAACGGTTCATTACCTCAACTTCAACTTCCTCAAATGAAATTATATTCTTCTCAGCTTTGAAACAAGATGCGGCTGGATAAACTAGTTCACGAACAACGGCGCCCTGAGGTCACCTGACACGCAGCACGGTGAAGGATCCATCCTTCATGCCCAGAGCGAGCTGAGATCCATCGTTATTAAATGAGACGCTCCGGACTGATTCCTCCATGTTACAGCGAGCCAGCAGAGTGTGGTCAGGAAGACTCCACAGCCTGAGAGACAGACAGGTGAGAGACAGACAGGTGAGGGACAGGCAGGTGAGGGACAGGCGGGTGAGGGACAGACGGGTGAGGGAGAGTAGGGTGAGGGACAGACAGGTGAGAGACAGACAGGTGAGGGACAGGGAGGTGAGGGACATGCAGGTGAGGGACAGACAGGTGAGGGACAGACAGGTGAGGGAGAGTAGGGTGAGGGACAGACAGGTGAGAGACAGACAGGTGAGAGACAGACAGGTGAGAGACAGACGGGTGAGAGACAGACGGGTGAGGGAGAGACAGGTGAGCGACAGACAGGTGAGGGAGAGTAGGGTGAGGGAGAGACAGGTGAGAGACAGACAGGTGAGAGACAGAGAGGTGAGGGACAGGCAGGCGAGGGACAGACAGGTGAGGGACAGACAGGTGAGGGAGAGTAGGGTGAGGGACAGACAGGTGAGAGACAGACAGGTGAGAGACAGACAGGTGAGGGAGAGAAGGGTGAGGGACAGACAGGTGAGAGACAGACAGGTGAGGGAGAGACAGGTGAGGGACAGACGGGTGAGGGAGAGTAGGGTGAGGGACAGACAGGTGAGAGACAGACGGGTGAGAGACAGACGGGTGAGGGAGAGAAGGGTGAGGGACAGACAGGTGAGGGAGAGAAGGGTGAGGGACAGACAGGTGATGGACAGACAGGTGAGAGACAGACAGGTGTTGGTGGGTCAGCCCGACCTGACGGAGCGGTCGTCGCTCCCGGTGACGGCGACCGGTTGCTTGGGGTGCAGGTCGAGCGCCCACAGCTCGCCCTCGCTGTGACCCTGCATCAACAGAACTGGTTTGTCCCGGTCTCGGACCATGACCTCGAAGATCTCGCTGTCTTGTGTTCCCGCCAGGATCCGGTCAGCCTTCCAGCAAACACTGCGGATCGACAGACCTGCAACAGAAAACACACCTGACCATGAGAACCGCCCAGTTCAGGTTCAAGGTGATGTCTTCAGGTGTTGTTTTGTCCGACCAGAAGTAATCAGTTACTTCTCTCTTTAAGTTACTTTGCTGAGAAAACAACACGACCTCTCACCAGCTTCCCACCATGAACAAAGTTTCAAACCAATTCAAAGTGTACAGGAAGTGTCCAGGTGAGCGGATGGATCAGACCTTTGTATCCCTGCTCCGCCTCCCTCAGGTCGATCTTGGTGATGGGTTTGAAGTCCACGTCCCACAGTCGGATGCAGCCGTCTCGCCCTCCTGTGGCGAATCCTTCCTCACAGGCGTGCATGCTGAAGATTCCAGCCTGAACACATTTCAGTGCACACATTATAGATACCTCAGTATAAATATGAACATACATGAACATGTGTTCAGCGTGTGTACCCCGTGTGCGGCCTGCACAGTCCTGATCAGACTGATTCCTCTCCACACGTAGACGTCACCGTTCAGAGCTCCGGAGTACGTCAGCTCGTCTTTGGCTGCAGAGACACACAGGATGGTCTGCAGGTCGCCCGTCTTCCCAAAGATCCCTCTCTTTGGAGTCAGAGCGTTCCCGCACAGAGTCCAGAACTACACACAGGACACGTGTTCAAACAGCTGACTGAGCACCATCTGTGACACAGTCTGGACTTCCTGTCTCACCTTGATGTGTTTGACTCCACAGCTGACCAGGCGGCTCGACTGGAACAGATCCCAGGCCACGTCAAAGACCTGCAGAACACCAAGGATCAGGGTCCGAGTGGACTATGGTGGACTAAAGTGGACTATGGTGGACCAAAGTGGACTATAGTGGACTATGGTGGACCAAAGTGGACTATGGTGGACTAAAGTGGACTATAGTGGACTATGGTGGACCAAAGTGGACTAAAGTGGACTAGGTGGACCAAACTGGACTACGGTAGACTAAGGTGGACTAAATTGTACTAAGGTGGACTATGGTGGACCAAAGTGGACTAAAGTGGACTAAGGTGGACCAAACTGGACTATGGTAGACTAAGGTGGACTAAAGTGGACTATAGTGGACTATGGTGGACCAAAGTGGACTAAAGTGGACTAAGGTGGACCAAACTGGACTACGGTAGACTAAATTGTACTATGGTGGACTATGGTGGACCAAAGTGGACTAAGGTGGACCAAACTGGACTATGGTAGACTAAGGTGGACTAAATTGGACTAAGGTGGACCAAAGTGGACTATGGTGGACTAGAGTAGACTATGGTGGACTAAAGTGGACTATGGTGGACCAAAGTGGACTATGGTGGACTATGGTGGACCAAAGTGGACTATGGTGAACCAAAGTGGACTAAAGTGGACTAAGGTGGACCAAACTGGACTATGGTAGACTAAGGTGGACTAAATTGTACTAAGGTGGTCTATGGTAGACTAAAGTGGACTAAGGTGGACCAAACTAGACTAGGACTAAACTTCAGTGTGAATGAATGGAGTGTCGTACCCGGTCTGAGTGTCCGGTTGCCGTGGCGAGGACTCGTCCTCTCCTCCAATCCCAGACACACAGTGTGTTTTTGGCATCCAGACCAACCGACGCCAGCCGCTACGAGACAAAACAAACATCCAGAGTCAATGCAGTGCTGCCATCTGTAACTCTGACATAAGGGAGCATGGTCTCACCTGGCCATCAGAGTCGAAGGCCAAACAGGCCACTCCGTGTGTGTGGACGTCCCTCAGGATGGACACGGTCTGCATGGCGTACGTGTCCCAGATACAGATAAACGGGTTCTTACCTACCTGACCCGTCGCCACCTGGATCTTATCTGGATGGATCGCTAGACTGAGAGACAGACAGGTGAGGAGAGGGAGACAGGTGAAGCGGGGGAGAGAGAGAAACAGGTGGGGAGACATTTAAACATAGATGGTTGTGAGCGCCTCCTACAGACAGACAGCAGCAGTGTACAGTCCCTGACAAAAGTCTTGTCACTTATCCATTTTGTAGAAACAACAGCTTATAATGTGACTTTTAATTAATCCATTGGTTTTAGAAATGGCTCATATGAAAGCTAAAACCCTCCCAAATTATGTTTAATGTACTAAAATAAATTTGCTTCACAGAAGAAAGATATATTATTCAATGAACACAGAAAGGTCAGGTTTTGGCAAGACAAAAGTTTTGTCGCCTACAGAGAATGTGAAAATCGAACAAATAATTTACTCCAAATACAAAAATATGTTGCATAACATCAGTGAATTAAGTAGTGGTGCTGTGAGATCCATATTTAATATCTTGTATGACTTCCATGAGCTTGAAGGACTGCATCCATGCGGTTCGGCAGTGATTCATACAATTTATTGATGAAGTCATCAGGAATAGCAAAGAAAGCAGTCTTACATGCCTCCCAGAGTTCATCAAGATTCTTTGGTTTTGTCTTCTATGCTTCCTCTTTCATTCTACCCCAGACATGCTCAATAATGTTCATGTCTGGTGACTGGGCTGGCCGGTCCTGAAGCACCTTGATCTTCGTCGCCTTGAGGAACTTTGATGTAGAGATGGAAGTATGCGATGGAGCACCATCCTGCTGCAAAATTTGACCCCTTTTATGGTTGGGAATGTAAGAGGTAGCTAATACTTCTTGATATTTTAGGCTATTGATATTGCCTTCCACCCTGCAAATCTCTCACACACCCCCATACTGGATGTAACCCCAGACCATGATTTTTCCGCCACCAAACTTAACTGTTTTCTGGGTGAATCTCGGGTCCATGCGGGCTCTACTAGGTCTCCTGCAATATTTGCAGCGGCTGTGATGTAATTAAACCAAAGATTCATCTGAAAAATCCACCTTCTGCTACTTTTCCAGCGTCCATCCTTTTAGCAGGCTGTGGGCCTTGGCAAATGTCACACATTTTTTTAATTGCCTTTTGTTTAGTGCTGGTTTCTGGGCACTGATTTGACCATGAAGGCCGTTTCGAGACAGAATTCTACAAACTATTCTGGTTGACACGGGGACTTGAGGTGACCAGGCCTGGTGGAGCTCTGCCAGCCAACAAACGGTCCTCCTGAGCAGTTGTCTTGCGGGGTCTGCCGGACCTGGGCTTGTCAAAAACATCTCCAGTCTTTTCAAATCTTTTTCTTATTCTTTGTACTTGACGCTGAGACACATTGAAGGTGTCAGCCATCTCAGCAGTGGATCTGGTCTTCAGCCTCTTGATAATCAATGCTTTGGCCTCAGGGTGAATCTTAGGCATGTTGTCAGAGGTCAAGTTGCAGTTGATGTGAAGGTCTGGTGTGCTGGGGTTCTTTTAATACACACCCACTAACTGACTGATCACTTATTGATCACAGGTGAGGCTGTAATCTAGGACTGGGTGCATCATATGACAAAGCGACAAGACTTTTGTCTTTGCAAAAACTGACTCAGTGGGCTTTACCAAGCTGTGAATGTTAGAATGCTTTTCAGTTCAGTCGTTTGGCACCAAAACATTATTTCAAAAGCTGTTGGGATTGAAATTAGTCATTTCTTGTAAAAAAAAAAATGATTAGAAATATATTTATGGGGCACTTAAGGTCAACTTGTACCCAAGCGACAAGACTTTTGTCAGGGACTGTAAATGGTTCATCCAGCATACAAAGCACAGCGGCATCAGCTACTCATTAGAACCGCCCTTCTCACCTGATGATGTCATCATTGTGTCCCAGGTAAAACTTCTGGGTGTGTTCTCTGGTGTTGTATACCACGCCCACCCCGGCCACAAAGTAGACCACCTCTTTTCCCGCGGTGTAGTACAGGTTATTCCGACACTGGTGACCTCTGTACCCGTGAATCCACTCCAGCCTCAGCTGGCAGCGCGGCGCCGTCTTATCGGACATGTCGGAACGTCAACGTTAAAGAGCCGCAAAGAAAAGACAGGAAGCTGACGAGTTGAGGACAGGTTCGTCCTGTGTGACGGCGATGTGTCATTGGCTACGAAAACTCAGTCAGACCTGAGTCCATCCAAACCTGCTGCTGGTCCTAATGCTGATAGGAGCTGTAGTTCATCATTGTAGTCTCTTTAACAGTGCAACATCCAACTACACTTCCCATAATTCCAACCTGCAGGCTCACTGCCAAAACAAATCACTGTGTCACAGGTGGAGTGATGATGTCAGCACTTCAGGACTACAAAACTACGAAAGCTTCAGCTAGCAGCACAGCGCTACGTCCAAGAAACTGTAAAACCCGTTTGTGAGAATGAAAGTCATCCTGATGATGGCGAAGGTCACGATGAAGGTGGCGATGAAGGTGATGACCAAGGTGATGATGAAGATTAAATCTAAGTAGAACAGTCCTAATAGGGGTTCTTTAAATTGTCAATAGAAGGTTCTTTACATGTCAGTAGAAGTTTCTTTACATTGTCAATAGAAGGTTCTTTACATGTCAATAGAAGGTTCTTTACATGTCAGTAGAAGGTTTGTTACATGTCAGTAGAAGGTTCTTTACATTGTCAATAGAAGGTTCTTTACATTGTCAATAGAAGGTTCTTTACATGTCAGTAGAAGGTTCTTTACATTGTCAATAGAAGGTTCTTTACATGTCAGTAGAAGGTTCTTTACATGTCAGTAGAACTGGGCTAACAGCAGTTAAGGGAACCTGCAGGAACATTCTTTAAGAGAACGTTGTTACCTGATGAATGAATGAAGAGATGTGAGCACATTAAAGATACACCTGAGTAAATATGAGCAGATAGAAATGCGGGATCCGTTCAGGCCACATGTCTCGGTGTCAGCAGCCGCCCGTCAGAGCGTTAAACGGGGGATGGGAGTCTCCGTTGATCTGACCGAGGTTCCGTTTAGAACAATGAATCTAAATTCCTGAAATGATTTGGCGTAATTTCACAAACGAACGTCTGAAGGCTGGAATGACAGAAAATCCCCCCGCCGGTTCCCGCCGCCGTCTGTTGGCTGTTTCCAGCTGAGATCCGGAGATTACAGATTTATCCCGTCGGTCCGCAGAGCGACCCACCGTCCACCCCGACCGACACCGACTGCACCTGCTCCTGAAGGCCGGGCGACAGACGCTGAGAGCCGGCAGAGACCCGCGGCAGCTGGCCGGTTCAAAAACAGAGAATGATGAAGGAAAGTCGGGATATTAACGGAGATCCCGGGGCTCACCGACGGCTTCAACACCGACAGGATTAACCCGAGCACTTCCGGTTACTTTCAAAATAAGTGAATTCATCTTTATGCCGTTTGAGTGACAGAAATAAATGAATGACACTCGAACTTATTTAATACATTTTTAACTTTTATTAATTGATATTGAAAGTAGTTTTCAGTAGAAATATAAACGCTAGTAAAGACATAATTTACAGGTCAGATCTGGTTACATAAGTTACATAAATGTGACAGTATTCGTGTTCGGTGTGTATTTTGAAGACAGTTATCTGACTTTGATGTGTTTCTTACTGAAAGCTCGATTTTATTTTGTAATCCATGCCCCAGGTTCCGGTCTCCTTCGCGCTAACCTCCGCGAGCTTCCCGCCTCTGGTCACGCTCGGAGCGCAGCGGCTTCATGAATCAGATCACTGTGCTGAGGAGCCCGCGGTGCATCATGGGAGGTGTAGTATTTTAAACCGCAGCCGATGGAATTCCTCAACTGACCTCCAGAGACCGTCCGTGACCTCCAGAGACCGTCCGTGACGACCAGAGACCGTCCGTGACCTCCAGAGATCGTCCGTGACCTCCAGAGATCGTCCGTGACCTCCAGAGACCGTCCGTGACCTCCAAAGACCGTCATGACTAGAGACCGTCCGTAACCTCCAGAGACCGTCCGTGACCTCCAGAGACCGTCCGTAACCTCCAGAGACCGTCCGTAACCTCCAGAGATCGTCCGTGACCTCCAGAGGCCGTCATGACTAGAGACCGTCCGTGACCTCCAGAGACCGTCATGACCAGAGACCGTCCATGACCTCCAGAGACCGTCCGTAACCTCCAGAGATCGTCCGTGACCTCCAGAGACCGTCCGTAACCTCCAGAGACCGTCCGTGACCTCCAGAGGCCGCCATGACCAGAGACCGTCCGTGACGACCACACTCTGATGAAAGCTAATAATATTATTTCTACAAGCTAAAGGTACCTGATAGCATTAATAGCTGTAATAATAATGCTTGATGATTTACAGACGTTATAAAGAAACACTGAAGTGTAGTGAAGCGCTAACTGAACCATATTTGACTCTGAGCAGGTGATTAATGATGATGTCAGCAGCTGGTGTGTAAAATGAGGAAACAGGAAAGTTTAAAGTTTAAAAGCTTTAATGACATCGCACATATTTGACAGAGAGAGAGCTTTAAAGTCTACAGGTGCAGTTTCATACATGAGAAAAGCCTTTATGTTCTAACTTTAAATATTTGCCTCAAACTTCATTCCTATAGATGTTTGTGATTGTGCAGTAAGATGGCGTTAACTTCCATACATGTTCAGTACAATAGATATACAGTGACGCAGAGCAACACGAGTATCAAAGAGCAGAAAATCTGAGCGAGAAGCAAGCAACCTTCATTTCTCTGCCTGACGACGGTTCGTCTACCACCCAACGCGATGCTTTACGTGTCCGTTATACACACCGACCTTCATAATCCGGACCAGAAACTTCAGAACCAAAGAAAAGGATAAAAATGAGGAGACTCTTAGTTTCAGGAGAGTGTCTCAGGCGGCGCTCGCTGCCCGACGAAGCATGCAGTGTGGATATTTTACATCATACGGCTCCTCGAAGGTGATTGGCTGTTTTTAAGACGAAAAGGAACAAAAAAAACTTCAAACATAATAAACAAAATGCACTATTGGTCCAATTTCTCAACGGCAGAGGAAGAACAGAGGCTGTCTGAAGACAGCGTCACAAAAACAATTGTAAAAAACAAACAGAAAAATAGAAAAAAAACGAAAAAAAAAAAAAACGAGAGTGGTCTCCGCCGACGTCAGTGTGAGAGAGCGACAGGCGGCGGTTCAGACATTAACAATGAATCAACAAATGGTGGCGAGCGTTGATTTGACGTCACACAATCGCCGCCGCACGCTCTCAGGCACGGCGTCGCCTCGTCAGCTGACCGGACAACCATGTGAAGGAAACAACACAAAACAACCCGACGGCACACTTTGGTGAAACTTCAGTTTCGGCTCCAAAGCCATCAACCCCCGCCACTGGCTGTTCAGTTGTGACATCAGCAGTGATGTCACCGCCAGATTCATTTGTTTGGTTTTGGCTTCATGATGCTGAACTGAGTCTGACGTCCGTGTTAACGTGAAAATTAACCGTCTGTTTAAACACTGAACGGCAGTTTGAGGGAACAGGAAGTGTCGGGAGGTTAATGGCTGGTCGTTCTGACATCGTTCATGAAGGTCTCGTCAGAGAGGGCGTCCCCTCACCTGTCTCTGACGAGACCTTCATGATGCTCACACCTGGACTCACGCTCGTACGCAGGTGTCAGTTCACGTTCCAGCTGGCGGCGAGTAATGAGAAATAGCTAAAGCTAAATAAGGCATTTCCTGCGTCGGAGCGTGGGTCGGGATCGGACCGGTCCGTTTCACCAAAGTGCCTTCAGTGTTCTACTGTTTCTTCTTGCTGAACAGACTGAAGCGTTTCTCCTTGTCCTTCTCTTTGTCCTTCTCTCTCTTGCCGGGACTCGACTCGGTAGTGAGCATGACGGCAGCCGGCAGCGTCTGAGCGCGCCCAGACGCCGGTGTTCCGGGGTTACTACTCTGCACGTCGGTGCGGTCAGTGTTGGCATTCAGGATGGCCTGGATCCAGGTGCTCATCTCCTCCTACAGGGGGCGACATGGGTCAGAGAGAACATGCACAACAGGTCTCACAGGGTCTACAGGTGATTCTACATGGTCTACAGGTGATTCTACAGGGTCTACAGGTGATTCTACAGGTTCTACAGGTGATTCTACAGGGTCTACAGGGTCTACAGGTCATTCTACAGGGTCTACAGGTGATTCTACAGGGTCTACAGGTGATTCTACAGGTTCTACAGGTGATTCTACAGGGTCTACAGGTCATTCTACAGGGTCTACAGGTCATTCTACAGGGTCTACAGGTCATTCAACAGGTTCTACAGGTGATTCTACAGGGTCTACAGGGTCTACAGGTCATTCTATAGGGTCTACAGGTCCTTCTACAGGGTCTACAGGTCATTCTACAGGGTCTACAGGGTCTACAGGTGATTCTACAGGGTCTACAGGTGATTCTACAGGGTCTACAGGGTCTACAGGTGATTCTACAGGGTCTACAGGGTTTACAGGTGTGTGATTCTATGAGTTCTACAGATGGTTTTACAGATGATTTACTGGGTCGATGACAGAAATCTACCACACAAAAACACAAAGTTCTAAAGATCCAGACTTACTTCGTCTTTGGCTTGGAACAGATACTCGTTTCCATCAGTGAGTCTGAAACAGAACAGAAGATCAAACGAATGTTCACACCATATATTTACACACAGACCACGTTCCCAACTGGTTCTGGTCTGGACCACGTTCTCAGGTGCCTGAGGTTCTTTTGATGAGTGTCCTCAGACACAGTTCAGTCTAATCCAGAACCAGAACCTGAGCCTGGACCTGGACCCTTCTTACCGGAGTTTGAAGACGTGCTTCTTCTTCTTGTAGTCTGACGCCACATCACAGGTCGCCTCCTTTAGGCTGATGGGTACTTCGTTGTGGTACGGGACTCCCTGAGCCGCCGTCTTGCTGTCTTTGTAGAAACCCATTTCCTGGTTGTTGATGACACAATACACGTTGTGCCACGATCTGCCAATCACAGAGCAGCAGGGTCACATGA
The DNA here is from genome assembly GCF_000972845.2 of Larimichthys crocea. NCBI lineage: Eukaryota > Metazoa > Chordata > Actinopteri > Sciaenidae > Larimichthys > Larimichthys crocea. The sequence continues at coordinate 361,208 of NW_020856961.1, forward strand.
TTAGCAGTGAGACATGTTTTGTTGTGGGCGAGATGGATCCTGTGGCTGATGATCTTTACCTGTTGGACGCCTTCTTGTTGTGCCCCTCCCACTCGTGTTTGCGGTGCAGGAGTCCCTCGAGTTGCGACGAGGACATCGAGTCTTGGTTTTTGGACGGTAGCGTGGATGACTGGCTGCTTTTGCTCTTCCTGCCGATGGTCGGGGAACCTCCGGGACTCGGCTCCTTGGAGCTCCGCTCGGCCACGCCGTTCACCAGGTCGACAGCATCCACGGCATCCTGAAGAGGAAGTGTTTACAGAGCGTTAGATTTAAAACATTTGAGTGTTTGCTGTTGACGAGTAAGAATCCGATTAATAATAAAAATACTTCAAAAGAAGTCATCGTATCAGCTGGACTTCTTCAGTTCTGACTGATGGTGTGGACTGACCTTCAACACTCTGACCTGATGACGGAGAACCTTCAACACTCTGACCTGATGATTGAGAACCTTCAACACTCTGACCTGATGAACCTTCAACACTCTGTCCTGATGACGGAGAACCTTCAACACTCTGACCTGACGACGGAGAACCTTCACAGACAGTCAATCGACTGGTCTTCATGGTGACGATGAAGAAGAAGAAGAAGAAGAAGAAGAAGAAGAAGAAGAAGATGATGAGTAAATACTGACCCGAGGAGAGTCCTGATCCGATGACAGTCCATTCTGAGCGACGACCCTGCTGCAGAGAGACAGAGTCATTAAAGCTGCACTTCCTGTGGCGTCCTGCAGAGGGCGCTGTGGTCAAACTCTCACCTCTGCTGTTCGGCCTCTTCCTGCTGAATGACGGGCGGCTCGGGAGACGGCGGCTTCCTCATCCTCTCCTCTTCCTCCTGCTGCCTCCTCACCTCCAGCAGCTCCAGCTGCAAGACAGACAGACGCACGGACAGCTGTGATTGGCTGAGGGAGTCACCATCAACATTAGCTGTGGCTAACTCCGGCTGAGCTCTGAGCTAACATGTTTTGTCCCCTTCGTCTCACCGTAGTCAGCCGCTCCAGAGCGGAGAAGCGCTCCTCCCACGTGGCGGCCGACTTCTCGAAGGCCTCGTGGCGTTTGATGAGCTTCTCCACCTCGTCCACGCTCTGACCCATCTCCCTGCTGGACAGGTACGGCTCCTGACCCAGCAACCACGCCTCGGCCACGCCCGCATCCCGCGAGAACTGGTGCACCTCCAGGACTGAGGGGGGAGCAGACATTACATTACATTACATTACATTACATTACATTACAGGGGAGAGGCTGTAGGAGAGGGGACAGGAGGGGAGGGGACAGGAGGAGAGAGGACAGGAGGGGAGGGGACAGGAGGGGATAGGAGGGGAGTCAGACCAACTGTCCATGTCTCACCACCTTGTTAACGACTGTTTCTAACGAAACTAAACACTTCCTGTACAGATGTGTCAAAATAAAAGCTTTCCTGCATTTTAAATTGTTGACTTTTACTATGAAAAGTCAACAGGAAGTGTTTCAGCAGTGTGTGTTACTTCCTGTTTCCTGTTTCAGGTGGATCAAATTCGACAGGTGACCTCTGACCTCTGACCCTGTGCCATGGAAACAGGAAGTGTGTGGAAACAGGAAGTGTAAGCCTTACTGAGTCGTAGCCACTCCCACCGGTCCTCCCACTTGTCAATCATCTCTTTCCTCTTGTCGGTCAGCTGCAGCAGCTTGTCCTTAATCTGAACACAGAGAGAGACACCTGTTCACCTGTCTGTTCACCTGTCTGTCTGTTCACCTGTCTGTCCACCTGTCTGTTCACCTGTCTGTTCACCTGTCTGTTCACCTGTCTGTCCACCTGTCTGTTCACCTGTCTGTCTGTCCACCTGTCTGTCTGTCTGTCTGTCTGTCCACCTGTTCACCTGTCTGTCCTGTTCACCTGTCTGTGCTGTTCACCTGTCTGTTCACCTGTCTGTGCTGTTCACCTGTCTGTTCACCTGTCTGTGCTGTTCACCTGTCTGTTCACAGGTGTGCAGATGTTAGGGGTGCCCCACCAGCAATAACCTTTGGGTAATTGGACGACCTCCTCATCTGTCTGAAATGTCCGAAGTAATCAGATTACACTGATGTAAATAGTTAACGAAGCTTCAAACTAAAATAAAAAATAAACATTTATAATAAAAAATGAATAAATCATAAATATTCTACATCAAGTTACAAATGTGGAAATCTAAATTAATTCTTGAATTTTAACAGAAAAAAGAAGAATAAAATATTTTGTTACATTTATATATAATTAGTGCTGTCAAAATTAACGTGTTAATTTTGTCGATTAATTTTAAAGAATTAACGCGTATAAAAAATAACGCAATTAACGCGGTTTTGTTTACTTCCGGGGCGGCCGCCATTTTGGATGTGGCAAAGTAGAGCTTTGTTTCCCAGATATATAGTGTGTGTGTGTGAATGGGTGTATAGAGGCATTAACTTAAAGCCCTCATGGAGACTGCGCCCTGCACGGTCGCCCACATTGCCCACAGCTAAAACCGGCCCTGCTTGTATTAGTTTTACGGGCAGATCTGCCACATCCAATATGCGGACGTAACGTATCGCAGCAACGGACCAACCTGCTCAATGAGGCATCTATGTATATGCTATGATCTATCCTAACTAAAGGAGAGTCTATGTATATATGTCTATGATCTAGCCTAACTAAAGGAGAGTCTATGTATATGTCTATGATCTATCCTAACTAAAGCAGAGTCTATGTGTCTATGATCTATCCTAACTAAAGGAGAGTCTATGTATATGTCTATGATCTATCCTAACTAAAGGAGAGTCTATGTATATGTCTATGATCTATCCTAACTAAAGGAGAGTCTATGTATATATGTCTTGATCATCCAACTAAAGGAGAGGTCTATGTATATGTCTATGATCTATCCTAACTAAAGGAGTCTGAATTCTGTCTATGATCTACTAACTAAAGGAGAGTCTATGTATATATGTCTATGATCTATCCTAACTAAAGGAGAGTCTGTGGTGTAAAGATGGATAAGGACTTTTAGGGAGACTTCATTTTAAAAGTTGCCCGACGGCTCGTTGGAACAAAAACAATGGCATTTGCACAGTTGCAACAGCACGAGTTAACATTATTCCACAAGTAACACGACTTTAACTATCACCTCAACAAAACACCCGTCTACACTACAGGAGTGTGGCACTCCTCAGTATATTTCCTCATTCTGGCTTTTCTCCGTTTGCACTGCATATGTGCACCTTAAGCCAATAACACATGAATGAATTTAAATATACTTTCTCTGTGTTTATTTACATTCATTTGATCATTTTACATAATAAATATTCTTATAGCTTCAGTCTCAGAAAAATGCATTTAATTTATTGATACTTTATTGATAGAAAATTCTGTAATTAATCGCGATTAATCGCGGATTAATTAGTTATTTTTTAAACGATTGACAGCCCTATATATAATATATAAAAATATAAATTTATATATTAAAATATAATATATAATATATATATAAATATAATATATAACATATATAAATATATGTGTGTTTTTGTTTGAATCCATGTTAACATCTTTCCTGTTGAACTCATCTGTTATTCTTCTTCTATCACATTAGTTTGGACGTTACATATTTCACCTCCTCTGAAGCGTAGTGTTTTCGGGCCAGCAGGGCTTTGCCCAGCTCGATGCAGGCCGTGAAGCTGTCGTTTCGGGCGTCGATCTCGGCCTTGATGCCCTGATGGTTGTTCATGAGCAGCTCCACTGACGACACGTCTCTGAACACACGAGGAAACAGCAGACGTTAATCACCGCTCACATCACATCATGAGTTCCAGACAGCAGCACACTCTGCTTACCTGGGGTTCTCCTGGGCTTCGATGAGCCGGATCACATCCTCCATCCACAGCATCAGGTCTCGGACCATGCTGAAGAACCTGAACTTGTCCCCGGTGTCGAGGAGGCGGACCCTGCGTCCGTCGCAGGCCTCCAGCAGACTCCTCCAGGCTTCCAGCACCTCGCTCTCCCTCCGCTGGATGTCGTCGGCTTTGTCTCCGGCGTACGCCGACTGAAGGCGCACCGCGTCCTCCTGCAGCTGCCTCACCTGCAACACAAAGGTCGAGGGTTCAACTCCCCGTGTGGAATCATATGCCACCCCATAAAAGAGTTGATGTAACGGACCTGTGTTCCCAGGGCCTGGATGTCGTGTTCGAAGGTGGTGTGCATCCTCTGCAGCGTCTCCACCGTGTTCTGGTCGCGTCCCACCTCCTCTGGCAGCTTCTTCTGCTTATCCACAATCCGTCCCAGGATCTCCTTGGCGTCGTGGTAGAACTTGTGAAGTTCGAAGGAGGCGGCGAGGATCTGTGTCCGGGTGTCGATGAGCTCCAGCAGGTCGGCCCAGGCCTCGTTCAGCCCGTCTTTCCACTCTGCCACCGTCGCTGCGTCACCATGGCCAGTGTTGATCAGCTCGTCTGCCAGGCGGTTGACAGCGTCCACGCGCTCCTGGCCGATGTTCCCGGTGTCCCGGGCGAACTCCCGGAAACGCTCCTGCAGCATCTGAGCACAGAGGTCAGAGGTCAGCGGTCATGTGATCATAAATAATACTCAGTACTGTCAGTCACGGTGACGTACGGTGACGTGTTCGTAGTCCTGTCCCAGCTCGTGCGACCCGGCCACCACCTCCCGCTCAGCGATCCACTGCTCGAGGTCATCGACCTCACGGTTCAGCTGGAAGAGGCGGAGCCTCTCGTCCAGCTTGCCCCTCCTCTCCTCTGATAGGTCCTTCAGGCCAGCGTAGAGCTTATCCACCTGAGACTGACGCATGCTGATACGCTCACTGACACACACACACACACACACACACACACACACACACACACACTCCTGTTACCATGGCGATAACACAAACCGGTCAGAATGGCGTGGCGTCCTGGCGTGGCGTGCGCACCTTTCGGGGTGTCCGTCAGCCACCAGTCCTCTGCTGGTCTTGGACAGCTGGTGGACGGTCTCGGCGTAGTCCTCCACCGCCTGCTCCACGATCTGATGCTTCTTCTGCATGGTGACGGCGCTCAGCTCGTCCTGACCAATCACAAACCACAAACATTTAGCCCTGAACCCTGCCTGCAGGCTCAGCCTATCACAGGCTGACAGGTGTGTCCTGGCCCCGCCCTCACCTTGGCCTTCTCCTCTGACATCATGTACAGCTCCTGCTCGCTCATCCACGCCTCGGCCTCGGCCGCATCGAAGTAGTACTGCTGGGCTTTGTGCGCCTCCTCCAGGCGTCCGTGACGGAGCTCCGCCTCCTCCGTCAGCTGCCGCCACAGTTCCTGCAGGTCGGCCAGGCGCTGACGGATGACATCACCACTGGACGAGGCGTCCTTCAGCAGACTCTCACTGCGCTCCATGATGTCATCAATACGAGGCTGATGACCTGCGATCTCCTTCTGAAGGGTCTGCAACACATTCATGATCACTGATTGGCTGATGGACACCTCGTCCCATCACATGATTCACCTGTCCACCTGTCGTCCACACAGACTGTCTCACCTGGTTCTTCTTGATGAGCAGCTGAACCGTCTGCAAGTTCTGACCATGATCCGTGGACGTGGCGACAGGAAACCTCTCCTGAACCCAGAGCTGAGGACAGAGAGACAGAAGTCAGAGAGACAGACAGACAGACAGACAGACAGACAGGCAGACAGACAGACAGACAGACAGACAGTCAGAGAGACAGACAGTCAGACAGACAGTCAGAGCCTGGTTCACTTACGATCTCGTCCTCGACATCTCGGTTGAACTGGTGAACTTCTCTCGATGCCACCAGGAAGTTCCTGCGGCGTCTCAGCGGCTCCAGCAGCTCCTGGAACTTCGTCTCCACCAGCTGTCTCCGCCCGTCCACCTCATCAGTGTCCTTCACCTCCTGACCCAGAGCCTGCACCTGGCTCTGCAGCTCCACCACCTCCTTCTGACGCACCTCCACCTGCTTCTCCAGCATCTATGGGACCAGACCATACAGGAGTACTCTGTTACAGCTAAAGTACTCTGATACAGCTAAAGTACTCTAAAGTATGCCCTGTTACCACTGGCTCGTAATAAAACTTGGTTCACTGCAGTAGTACTCGCAGTACTCGTAGCACTTCTATCACGTACCTGCTGTTTCTTGAGCAGGATGTTGACGGACGTCAGGTCTTTGCCGTAGTCGTCGGACTGGATTTGACCCTCGAGGCCTCCCATCCACTTGTCGAGGTCGGCGCAGCTCTGCGTGAACAGCTCGGCCTTGTTGGCGTCGAACAGACACTGAGCCTTCGTCTGCGTCGTGGACTCCAAGTCCTGCCACATGGCGTGGAGCGCCGACAGCTTCTCCTTCACCACCGCCTCCGTCTCTGGCTTCTCCGACACCAGCAGCGCACCGTCCTGCGGTCCAACAAACCCAAAGAACCCGGGTCAGAGCTACACCACAGCATGCTGACACGAGTCAGCTAGCACATTAGCTACTGAGCTATGCAGCATTTCCTGATTGAAGCTTGTGGTCAACAACAGTCCTCGTGAAACCTTTCAAACAAGTTTGTCGTGCTAATCTAGATCACAGGTGATCAGTCCGTGCACAGTTGAGGCGCACACGTGCAGTGAACGCATCATAAAGAGGGCCACACCTTCTGGATCTTGTCCAGCCACTCTTTGTTGGACTGCAGCTCGGCCATGAAGGCCTGGTGCTTGAGCCACTTGCTGTGCAGGTTCCTGGCCTCGTCGTAGGTCATGTCCTGAGCCGTGAGCATCTTCTCGTTGATCCACAGAGACAGCTGCAAACACAAACACAGAGAGGTTCACGGCCTGAGCACGACGTTAGACAAAGTCTGAGTGTTTGACGGACTCTGACCTCCTGACAGTCCTGAAGGAACTTCTGCAGGTCTCTGTTGTCCTTCAGCCTCATCAGCAGCTCCACTGCAGCCTCCCTGTTCTTCTTGTGCCTGAAACATAGAGGATCATCACCAATACTTCATGCTGATTGGCTGCAGGGAACGCTGTCGACGCCAAAGTGACATCACCCGTTGGTTTGCAGTCAACTGTTTTGAGTTTGGCGCCGCCATTTTGGGTTTTTTTGGAGCCAGAAGTGACCATATTTGGAGAGAGGTCCTGTATGCCCTCAGGATCTGAGCTGAGCTGCACCGACTCACTGAGAATGACCTGTCAATCAGTCGGTAGCCCCGCCCTAAAGACCTACACTAGAGACTGTGACCATGAACTCATGAGCAAACTTTACTGAGCCAATAAATCAGCTGAGCAGCTCATTTCTTCATAAGACACGATCAGAGCAGCTTTGAGACGCCTCCACAGATGACAACCTGTCAGTGGGTCTGACTTCAATAATCTGCACTGAGCGTTGTTACAGTCGGAGGTTTGATGGTTCGCTCTCATTCTCTAAAAAGGTCCATTTAGTGTCTGCAGCTTTTTATCGTGACACTTGATCTTCATCGGTTCCTGTATGGACTGATCAAAGCTGACGTCTTACCTGTCATCGATGGAGGCGACTCTCTCCTGGATGCGTTCGGCGTTGATGTTTCCATCGCTGGCCAAGCGCCTGCCGGCCTCCACCACGCCGTTGATCTTGTCCTCGTTGGCGTCCATCGTGGTCATGAAGTCCTCCTGCTTCTTGATGGCGGCCTCGGCGCCCTCCAGCGTGGTGGGCATCTCAGTGTGAGCGAGGACGTACTCCTGCAGGGCAAGGACACAGGTCAGTGAGAAGGCAGAGATCTTTAAAATCAAAAGGGTTCATCCTCTGGAGAACAATAGGAAAGGTCAGAGGAATAATTAGTAATGTTCTCTGAAGACCTAAATATCCTCTGAAATCTGGAAAATGCATTGTAAGCTGAAAACATATTGGAGGGACTAAACTAGACTGACGTGAGGTGAGGTTACCTGGTTGTTGAGGAAGGCCTCGGCCTGCTTGGTGTCCCTGAGGAACAGCTGGTAAGCGTGGGACTGGGACAGCAGGTTCTGCCGGTTCTCCCACATCTTGTGCAGCTCGTTCCAGCCGGTGTCGAGCGCCTGCAGCCGCTGTCGCAGGAACATGTACTGGGCGTCCGTCTGGCCCTGCGTCACCATCTCGCCCATGTCCCGCATCTTCTGGTAGTCTTCCTCATAATTCTGGATTTCGTTCTTGATCCCATCGTGCTGGGCCATGAGCTTCTCGGCTTCAGCGAGCGTGTTGGGCATGTCCTCGGAGGCGATAGCTGTCTGAGTGCGGGACAACCAGGACTGGAAGTCGTCCAACTCACGCAGGAACTGCTGCAGCTTCCTGGCCTCTCCCAGAGACTCCTCGCGGTTCTTCAGAGTGTTCTTCATTTCCTCCCAGACGGCGGTGATCTCAGCCAGACGGCCTGTAATGGCCTTGGCCTGGTCGGGGTGCTCCTCTGCCAGCCGCTGAGCCTCGCCTCGCAGATCACCCAGTTTGTCCTCGATGGCGGCCAGGTCACGCTCCATACCCGTAAGTTTGCGCTGCAGGGCCATGACCCCGGTGAGGTCATTGCCCAGCTCCTGGGTGGATTCGATGACTTTGGTCTTTTCTTTGATCCAGGACTTGGTCTCGTTGCAGTCAAGGTGGTAATTCTGCACTCCCAGGGCTGAGTTTAAGGACTCCTTTTTCTGGTCCACCAGATCACGGAACTGGCTCCACCTAGAGGAGAGGATCATCAGTCTACAGGTACAATCACACCTGCACAGTGTTTACAGCTAGTTACATCTGTCTGTACCTGTTGTTGAGTTTGTCCTGCTGGGTCTTGATGTCCTTTTCGCTAGGGTGACCATTGTGCATCAGCTGCCGGGCAATCTGGTTCACCACAGCAACACGAGACGCCTGGTTGTTCATCTCAGGCTCCAGACTCTCAAACCTGCAGAGGACACAGTCCACATGAATGTGGTGCTGGCTAAGAGAGGTGTAACATCACAACATGCAGCCTCTTGTAGTCCTACCTGTGCTGTATGACCTCCAGGTCCTCCAGTTTTTCAGGGATTTCCATGCTGTTCAGCCACAGCTCCTTCTCGTCGATCCAAACCTCACAAGCGTTCGCCTCGCTGAACATCTTGTAGAGCGCCAGAGCATCCTGCAGCGCCTGCTTCCTCAGCTTCGTCAGTTCTGACACTTCCTTGTAGCGTTCCTCAATGCCGGCCAACCGACCGTGCACCTCCTCTGACTCAGCATCCTCCTCAGGCAGTGAGGCGGCCTGCTCGTGAAGTGAGTCGATGACTGGACGGTAGCTGGCCACCTCGGCCGCGGCATCCTTGTGCTTCCTGACCAGAGCCTGCGTGGAGAACTCGTCATGGCCCGTCTCTCCGCTGGAGACAATGCGCAGGGCGTCCAGGGCCCAGGCGTCAACATCATCTGCATCAGCTTGGAACTGGTGCAGTGCCAGAGCATCCTCCAGCCGCTTCTTCCTCGCCACAGCCAGCTGCTCCAGTGCCGCCCACTGAGCCTGCAGGTCAGCGATACGCTCCTGAATCTTGGTGGCGGCGAAGTGTCCAGCTTCCACCATGGCCTGGCCCTCTGCAATGGTGTGTTGGAGGTGGCCAGCACGACCACTCATCTCATCCTCTAGGGCACGTTGCTGGCTGAGGAGGCGTAGCGCCCCTGTCAGGTCTTTGCCATGCTCGACAGAGGACAGTATTTGCTCCTTCTCACGGATCCAGCCCTCCTCCTCCGCCATCTCCCAAAAGAACTTCCAGAGGCGGCGGGACTCCTCCAGACGGGCGCGGCGCTCAGCAGCAAGCTGTGTCAGCTCCTGGTAGCAGAACTCCAGGTGGGAAACCCGGTCCTGAATGACTTGCGGGTCGCAGGGCTTGTAGCCTGGATAGGAAGACACTATGTTAGCTACCGCACATGGTCCTGGTGCTACAAGACTCCTCGTTGGGAAGTCAGAACAGAATAAACACGATGAAGTCAGAATGTGGACAAATAATTTAAAACCAAAGGATGCTGTTCACCATCATCATTGACGGAGTATTTGTTGGCGTTGGTGGAAACTGCCTTGACCCTGTCAGCCTGGATGGCAATGTCAGCCTCGACCAGGGTGTGTTTCTGTAGCAAGTCCTCCACACCGAGCAGATGTTTCCCATAATCCTGAGACAGCAGCAACATCTAAAACAAAGAGAGACCAACAGTTAAGACCCCAACCATCAGCCCTCTGCCCGAGCTCAAAGATAGGAACATCGTCAGTGTTACCTTCATCTCGTCCATCCAGTCCATGATGTAGAGCATCTCCTGGAAGACCCTCTGCAGGCCCAGGTTCATCTCTAGTCTCTGTCTGCGGGCCTTCAGCAGCTCTAGCAGGTACTCCCACAGCCGGATCACGTTGTCCTTCCTGGCCGCAACGCGTTTGATGTCGTGGTAGTGCTCCACCTCCAGCTCCTTGGCCACAGCAACCACAGCCTGGACACGCTCCTCGTACGCCGCGATGTCCGTCTCAATCGCCTCGTGCTTCTTGGTGGCCGCCTCGACGGCCTGAAGGTCGAATCCAAAGTTGTCCTGGAGAGAAAAGGAGACATTCATGAAACCAGCAAATAAGAACCGTGACAGGACATGTCGCACCTGGTAGCTGCCCTCTTCCTACCTGTGAAACCAGCCTCTGGTTCTCACTCAGCCACGTCTCTCTCATGGCTGCCTTGCGGTCAAAGCGTCTGGCAAGTTGTTCCAGTTTCTCTTGACGAATCAGCTCCGTCCTCAGAGCCAACTCCCTCTCGTGTTCCGCCTTCTCCAGTCGCTCCCAAGCCTGACGAACGAACATGACCACGTCAAACACCAAGAACCAAACTGTGGACTCCTCCGGTCCATCTCTGGCCCAGAAGGACCGGAGATACAGTTTAAGAGCAGATCATGATAATATAAAGTATGAACCAGCAGAGGTCGCTGCAGAGTCACAGAACAACATGAAGTGAATCCATCAACAACACGACTGAATACACGACGCACTGTTCACACCTGAACTCAGACAGCTGACAAATTATTAACAGCTGATATTTGTTTTGAAAAGATGGAAACTGAATTATTACATTTTATTTATAAAATCAATCCATCTGATCACCTCAGTCCTGGACCTCAGTCCTGGACCTCAGTCTTGGACCTCAGTCCTGGACCTCAGTCCTGGAACTCAGTCCTGGAACTCAGTCCTGGAACTCAGTCTTGGACCTCAGTCCTGGACCTCAGTCTTGGACCTCAGTCCTGGACCTCAGTCCTGGACCTCAGTCTTAGACCTCAGTCCTGGACCTCAGTCTTAGACCTCAGTCCTGGACCTCAGTCTTAGACCTCAGTCCTGGACCTCAGTCTTGGACCTCAGTCCTGGACCTCAGTCCTGGAACTCAGTCCTGGAACTCAGTCCTGGACCTCAGTCTTAGACCTCAGTCCTGGACCTCAGTCTTAGACCTCAGTCCTGGACCTCAGTCTTAGACCTCAGTCCTGGACCTCAGTCTTGGACCTCAGTCCTGGACCTCAGTCCTGGACCTCAGTCCTGGACCTCAGTCCTGGACCTCAGTCTTAGACCTCAGTCCTGGACCTCAGTCTTAGACCTCAGTCCTGGACCTCAGTCTTAGACCTCAGTCCTGGACCTCAGTCTTGGACCTCAGTCCTGGACCTCAGTCCTGGAACTCAGTCCTGGAACTCAGTCCTGGACCTCAGTCTTAGACCTCAGTCCTGGACCTCAGTCTTAGACCTCAGTCCTGGACCTCAGTCTTAGACCTCAGTCCTGGACCTCAGTTCTGGAACTCAGTCTTGGAGTCTTGCAGGTTTCTGACCTTGTTGATGTCGGAGATGAGCTTGCCCTCTCTCGGCATGTAGACCTTCTGGTTGTTGGCTCTCATTTTACTCTGGATGGTGAAGAGGAGAACCTCCAGGTTCCCCTTCTCCGTGAACCTGAATGATAAGGAGGAAAGAGGAGATTAGAGGAGGGGAGGTGGAGAGAGGAGACAAGAGGAGGTGAGATGAGGAGAGAGGAGGAGACAGGGTGTAGGAGACAGGGTTCAGTGAAGGCTCTGACTTTGGGGGCTTCTCCACCGTCCTGTAGGTGTTGAAGGCCTGAAGCTGCTGCTGAACTCCGACCAGAGAGTTGGCGAACTTCCTGTTGTTGAGGATGATGATGGTCTGCTCGATCCACTCCAGCAGGTCTGAGGCCAGGGACTCGTACTTCTCGATCATCTTCTCCGTCTCTATGGCGTTATCCAACACCTGGACAAGAAGACAGACATCTCCTTCATATTTCATCACATGACGCTCAGAACACATCAGCAGGACCGAATGCTCGTAGTATCAGCAGTACTCGTAGTATTACATGGTTTGAAGTCTTTGTCAGCTTCAGTCTCCACGTGCATGTCCTGAATCTGAACACAGACTCACAACCACACAGTGGATCCCAGTGTACAGTGTTTGGAGTACACTATGAACAGGCAGAACCCATGGAGGCGACTTCCACACCTCAGCACTCAGCCGGGGCTTTGTGAGTATCCCCACACCCGCCTGGAGCCTCTTACTCTGGGTAAATGAGACAGTCCAGACCCTCTTCCAGGATTTTAGTTTCAGAACCAGCGCTGTGCGTGGAGGTGAGTCCAACTATATCTAACTGGTAACGCTCCACCTCCTGCACCAGCGCTGGTTCATCCCCACCAACTGAATCTAGTCTCAGTTTTTATGAGTCTCAGTCTTTATGAGTCTCAGTCTTAACAGTCCCAGTCTAAGTCTTTATCAGTCTCAGTCTTTATCAGTCTCAGTCTCAGTCTTTATCAGTCTCAGTCTCAGTTTTTATAAGTCTAAGTCTTTATCAGTCTCAGTTTTTATCAGTCTCAGTCTTTATCAGTCTCAGTTTTTATCAGTCTCAGTCTCAGTTTTTATGAGTCTAAGTCTTTATCAGTCTCAGTCTCAGTTTTTATCAGTCTCAGTCTTTATCAGTCTCAGTCTCAGTCTTTATCAGTCTCAGTTTTTATGAGTCTCAGTCTTTATCAGTCTCAGTCTCAGTCTTTATGAGTCTCAGTCTTTATCAGTCCCAGTCTAAGTCTTTATCAGTCTCAGTCTTTATCAGTCTCAGTCTCAGTCTCAGTCTTTATCAGTCTCAGTCTTTATCAGTCTCAGTCTCAGTCTTTATCAGTCTCAGTCTCAGACCTTTCCAATGCGTTTGCCTTCGACCTTCAGAGCCTTCATCTTGGAGAAGTAGTGGTAGTAGGTGACCACGTAGGTGATGACGGACTTCTCGTCGGGATGGTCCACGCTGATATCTGCAACACAAACACAGCATGGAGGCTGAGTCTCTGAAATGGGCCGGCACTGCAGGTCTCAGGCCCGGTTCAGTTAAACTGGATCAGGATCTTACCCTCTGGGTCCAGCAGCTTGGTGAGGCCCAGGTGTTGTTCTGCCAGGTTGAAAGCGTTCTGCAGGTTGTAGTGAGCGTTGGACTTCTTCAGCTTGTCAAAGTCGATCAGGTCGGGCCTGAACAGAACACACACAACCCAACAGAACCCTCATGTTACCTGTGATGATGAAGATGATGTTACCTGTGTGATGAAGATGATGTTACCTGTGTGATGATGAAGATGTTACTTGTGTGTGTGATGAAGATGATGTTACCTGTGTGTGTGATGAAGATGATGTTACCTGTGTGTGATGAAGATGATGTTACCTGTGTGTGATGAAGATGATGTTACCTGTGTGTGGTGATGAAGATGTTACCTGTGTGTGATGATGAAGATGATGTTACCTGTGTGTGTGATGAAGATGATGTTACCTGTGTGATGAAGATGATGTTACCTGTGTGATGATGAAGATGTTACCTGTGTGTGTGATGAAGATGATGTTACCTGTGTTTGTGGATGAGAGCGTTGAAGGCCATCCCGTCTCTCCAGCTCGTGGTGAAGTTGTGGATGTTTACGTTGGGATACCTGAGGAGAAACACACCTGGTGTTGAGTCATCGCTGCTGTTGTTGATGAGGTCAGAGATGAAATGTTAATAATGAATTATTCATTACAGAGAATCGTAATTTACTGCTGATATCAGCAGTACTTGTAGTATCAGCAGTACTCGTAGTATCAGCAGTACTCGTAGTATCAGCAGTACTCATAGTATCAGCAGTACTCATAGTATTAGTACATGGTTTGAGTCTCACCCTGCCGTCTTCATCTGACACCACAGCAGCAGAGCGTCTTTGGCTGATCTCTTCTCTTTGTTGTCTTCAGTCTCCACGCTGATGTCCTGAATCTGAACATCAAAACAAGGCCAGTCAGAGGATAGGTGAGAACAGGTGAGAACAAACCTGCACGTACAGGTGAGAACACGTACAGGTGAGAACAGGTGAGAACAAACCTGCATGTACAGGTGAGAACACGTACAGGTGAGAACAGGTGAGAACACACCTGCATGTACAGGTGAGAACAGGTGAGAACAAACCTGCATGTACAGGTGAGAGCACACCTGTCTGACCTGTACACTGTGACATGAAACTTCTTTGATTGTGATTGGCTGACATCACTTGAACTGATTGTTTCGATTGGCTGATGAGCTGATTGGCTCTACGCAGTTCAGTGTTTCTGCGATCTGATTGGTGGAGCTGTTTGTGAAAACTCAGCAGCTCTGATTGGAGCATTTCAGGAGGAAGTCACAGCTGATTGGTCAGTGTTTCAGGCAATGGTCAAAGGTCAACCCAGGAGTGTGTGTGATGTCACCTGGACTCTGTTTCCACGACGACAGCCTGCTGTCAGTAAAACATGAACAAACCTGGACTTTACCTGAGGCAGTCAGCCAATCAGAGGCTGGGCTGTTAATGAGTAATGAGAGGGGGCGTGGCTCTGTGTTTTCCACCTGCTGTGTAATCTATTACTCCTCACTTTAAAGGCAGCTACGGAGTACTTCTTTAAGTAATCACATTACTTTAACACCCCGGCTGCTGAGCCCGGTTCTGTTAGCATGCTAACAGCGGTGGTCCGGCCCGAGTCACCTGGAAGCGGAGGATGATGGTCCAGATGAGGCCCAGCGTCAGCCTGTGGTTCCCGTCCACGATGTCATGAGAGCCCATGTTCTCCAGGTGGACCCTCTGCTCCTTCAGGAACTGCAGAGCCTTGTCCACGTTCTCCAGACAGTGGATCCGCATCCGACCTTTGGTGGGCTTCGGCTGGACACACACACACACACACACACACACACACACACACACACACAGGACAACAATCAAAGACTTCCTGTGAGCGAGCAGTGAAACAAGCCTGGAGGACGTGGAGAAACCCGACCGTCACCCTGACCCTGAACGCAGCACAGGAAGGACACTGGCTCCAACAGGAAGGAAGGAGGACACACCTGGGTCAGCTGTGACATCACTTCCTGTATGCTGCTGGCCAAAAGTACCACCCAACACCTGTGTGTACTATGTGTACAGTGTGTAGTACAGACTGTACTATGTGTAGTACAGTGTGTAGTATAGAGTGTAGTACAGTGTGTAGTACAGTGTGTAGTACAGTGTGTTCAGTGTGTAGTACAGAGTGTAGTACAGTGCGTAGTACAGTGTGTACTATGTGTAGTACAGAGTGTAGTACAGAGTGTAGTACAGAGTGTGTACAGTGTGTAGTACAGTGTGTAGTACAGTGTGTACAGTGTGTAGTACAGTGTGTAGTACAGTGTGTAGTACAGTGTGTACAGTGTGTAGTACAGTGTGTAGTACAGTGTGTACAGTGTGTAGTACAGTGTGTAGTACAGTGTGTAGTACCAGTCTCTCTCCTGACAGGACCTCCAGCAGTTTGATGAGCATGCGTCCGTCTCTCAGGTCCATGTACAGGTCGGTGATCCTGCACGACACTCTGGACAGGTGAGAGTTGACCCACTTAGTGAAGGTCTTCTTCTGCACCGCCTCCCGCTCATCTGCACACACACACACACACACACACACACACACACACACACAGTTTGGTCTGTTTTAGCAGTGTTTAGCCATGTTAGCTCGTCCTGAGTCCAGACCGATGAATATCGCTAACGTGCTAAATGTTAGCTGCTCGACAACAGCACCAGGGTTCCTCAGACTCTGGAGACCTCGACCACCTCAGCAAACATCACGAGACCGCCATGACGACGTCCAAATACTGTCGACCTCCAGGTTCATTACAACAGAACCGGGTCAAGAACCAGAACTCATCAGAGGTTAAACAGTTCTCCTGATCCAAACTTCTCTTCCTGCCAGAGCGGTGTTCATTCCACCTCCACAGATCAATGAGCGCTAGGAGCTACGAGCTACGAGCTATGAGCTACAAGCTATGAGCTACAAGCTAGGAGCTACGAGCTATGAGCTACAAGCTATGAGCTACAAGCTATGAGCTACAAGCTATGAGCTACGAGCTACGAGCTACAAGCTATGAGCTATGAGCTACGAGCTACGAGCTATAAGCTACAAGCTACAAGGTACAAGCTAGGAGCTACGAGCTATGAGCTACAAGCTATGACCTATAAACTACAAGCTATGAGCTACGAGCTACAAGCTACGAGCTACAAGCTATGAGCTACAAGCTATGAGCTATGAGCTACGAGCTACAAGCTATGAGCTACAAGCTATGAGCTACGAGCTACAAGCTATGAGCTACAAGCTACAAGGTACAAGCTAGGAGCTACGAGCTATAAGCTACAAGCTATGACCTATAAACTACAAGCTATGAGCTACGAGCTACAAGCTACGAGCTACAAGCTAAGAGCTACGAGCTACAAGCTACGAGCTACAAGCTATGAGCTACAAGCTAAGAGCTACAAGCTACGAGCTACAAGCTATGAGCTACGAGCTAGGAGCTACGAGCTATGAGCTACAAGCTATGAGCTACAAGCTACAAGCTAAGAGCTACAAGCTACGAGCTACAAGCTACGAGCTACAAGCTAAGAGCTACAAGCTACGAGCTACAAGCTACAAGCTATGAGCTACGAGCTAGGAGCTACGAGCTAGGAGCTACAAGTTATGAGCTACAAGCTAGGAGCTACAAGCTATGAGCTACAACTATAAGCTACAAGCTACGAGCTACAAGCTAGGTGCTACTAGCATTAGTGTACCAACGTGTCGGGATGAGACAAACTAAATAGTTCCTCCACGTTCCTCGACAGGTTCACATCACAGCCGGACTGAGTCTGGTTCTGACCCGCGCATCATTGGGCGGAGCACAGCAAGGACCAATCCACTGCTCCTCCTGTTCTACCGGCATCAGAACCTTCAACAGAAACTTTATCGACAACGTCAATGATGAAAAAATAATAATAAATCAGGTTTCTTATCGAGGTCCAGGACCACCAAGACCACCAAGACCAGCAAGACCACCATGACCAGCAAGATCACCAAAACCAGCAAGACCACCAAGACCAACAAAACCAGCAAGATCACCAAAACCAGCAAGACCACCAAGACCAACAAAACCAACAAGATCACCAAGACCAGCAAGACCAGCAAAACCAGCAAGATCACCAAAACCAGCAAGACCACCAAAACCAGCAAGACCAACAAAACCAGCAAGATCACCAAGACCACCAAGACCAGCAAGATCACCAAAACCACCAAGACCAGAAAGACCACCAAGACCAGCAGAACCAGCAAGATCACCAAAACCACCAAGACCAGCAAAACCATCAAGACCAGCAGAACCAGCAAGATCACCAAAACCACCAAGACCAGCAAGACCATCAAGACCAGCTCTCCTTCCTCCCTGTGCTGCTGTGATCTCTGACCCGTCTGGTTCTGATCGGGTTCTCACCTTGCAGCTGTTTGAATCGGCCCTCCAGCAGGTTATAGTTGCCCTGCAGCTGAGCAGACTCCGCCTCCATCAGGTCTCAAATCTTCAGCACCGATCCAACGAACAAATCCACAGCGAGGACGGCGAGCCGTGACGAACGATCAACGGAGCGACAGACCAAACGTCATCGTTCAAAGAGCGCCGCGGCTTTACAGACGAAACGAGGTGTGATTAAACCGAGTGAAGAAGAAGAAACAGACGAGTTTGAAACCACAGAAGAAGAAAAGTCGACCTGCAGCTCACAGCGGACAGAAGAAGACGAAGACGTCCTCGTGTTCCAGGAGAAGAAGAAAAGTCCAGAGGTCAGAGTGTGTGTGTGTGTGTGTGTGTGTGTCCGGCCCTGCCCAACACTCCACGGCACTCTGACTGTGATTGTTCTCCGTTTCCCTCCAAAACACACACACACACACACACACACAAACACACACACACACACACACGGGCCTCGCCCCCTGCACACAGAGGCGGACCCCTCCATAAAAACTGTAAAACATTAATTCCAAGAATTCTGTTTCCTGTTTCCTCAAGCTGTGGTACATGGAGCTGAGGCTCAGTTCTGGCTGATGCTCGTCTGGAGGTCCACAGATGATCAGCAGCCGGTTCAGACCGAAAGCTAGTCTGAAGAAACATTTTTCACAGTGTAGACTGCGTGTGTGTGTGTGTGTGTGTGTGTGGGGGGGGGGGGGTTCCCTTCATTGTTCCTTCACATTCCAGACTGAAGGACAGGAAGTGAGAGACAAACATCCTGCGCACACACACTCACATTCTTTATGACAAAAGCAGCTGAGGTTTGTGGGTATTGTAGTATTTGGAGCCCCAAAGCATCATGGGAAGCCTGATAATGACATAAGGGACCAGGAAACAACCACGAGACAACTAGAAAACAACCACGAGACAACTGGGAGACAACCAGGAAACAACCACAAGACAACTAGGAAACAACCACAAGACAACTAGGAAACAACCATGAGACAACTGGGAGACAACCAGGAAACAACTGGGAGACAACTAGGAAACAACCACGAGACAACTAGGAAACAACCACGAGACAACCAGGAAACAACCGGGAGACAACCAGGAAACAACCACAAGACAACCAGGAAACAACCGGGAGACAACTGGGAGACAACCAGGAAACAACTGGGAGACAACTAGGAAACAACCACGAGACAACTAGGAAACAACCACGAGACAACCAGGAAACAACTGGGAGACAACTGGGAGACAACCACGAGACAACTAGGAAACAACCACGAGACAACTAGGAAACAACTGGGAGATAACTGGGAGACAACCAGGAAACAACCACGAGACACGCAGGAAACAACTGGAAGACAACTGGGAGACAACCAGGAAACAACTGGGAGACAACTAGGAAACAACCACAAGACAACTAGGAAACAACCACGAGACAACTAGGAAACAACCACAAGACAACCAGGAAACAACTGGGAGACAACCAGGAAACAACCACAAGACAACCAGGAAACAAATGGGAGACAACTGGGAGACAACCAGGAAACAACTGGGAGACAACTAGGAAACAACCACAAGACAACTAGGAAACAACCACGAGACAACCAGGAAACAACCACAAGACAACCAGGAAACAACCACAAGACAACCAGGAAACAACCACAAGACAACCAGGAAACAACCACGAGACAACCAGGAAACAACCACGAGACAACCAGGAAACAACCACAAGACAACCAGGAAACAACCATGAGACAACCAGGAAACAACCACAAGACAACTAGGAAACAACCACAAGACAACCAGGAAACAACCA
The DNA here is from genome assembly GCF_000972845.2 of Larimichthys crocea. Lineage (NCBI taxonomy): Eukaryota > Metazoa > Chordata > Actinopteri > Sciaenidae > Larimichthys > Larimichthys crocea. Next base: position 380,773 of record NW_020856961.1, read on the forward strand.
CAAGACAACCAGGAAACAACCACGAGACAACCAGGAAACAACCACAAGACAACCAGGAAACAACCACAAGACAACCAGGAAACAACCACAAGACAACCAGGAAACAACCACGAGACAACCAGGAAACAACCACAAGACAACCAGGAAACAACCATGAGACAACCAGGAAACAACCACAAGACAACTAGGAAACAACCACAAGACAACCAGGAAACAACCACAAAACAACCAGGAAACAACCACGAGACAACCAGGAAACAACCACAAGACAACCAGGAAACAACCATGAGACAACCAGGAAACAACCACGAGACAACCAGGAAACAACCAGGAAACAACCACAAGACAACCAGGAAACAACCATGAGACAACCAGGAAACAACCACAAGACAACCGGGAAACAGCCACGAGACAACCATGAGAGAACCAGGAGACAATCAGGAGGAAACCACGAGACAACCCGGGAGACTGCTGATTGGACAGAGTATGACTGAGTGGGCGGAGCCATGTTATGTCAGAGATCAGCTGACGCCTTTCTGCCATCTCGTGTTACCTTCAGCATAACAAGCATGTTTTTAGGTGGTCATGTGGTCTGCATCATGTGACAGAGTGTATGGAGACAGAACCTCATTAACACGTGAACGTGGTACTTTAAGGGGGCGGGGCTCCTACCTGCGAGCGCCTTGATGCGGGAGCGTTCAAAGAGGCGGGCCGAGCTGTTCTCGTTGTCCCATTCGTCGTCCCAGCGGTTGTTGACCGTGTCATTGCTGCTGTACTGCTGCTGCAGCTCCATGTGGTCGTACTCGGCGGCAACCGTCGTCATCATGACCTTTCACCTCTGACACGCCTCGATGTCAACGGAGACACGTCCACATGGGCAGCTTCAGGACGAGCCCTGCAGGACGACAGGAAGACAGACAGGGAGACAGACGGGGACAGACGGGGGGACAGACAGGAAGACAGACGGGGGGACAGACAGTGAGACAGGTCACATGTGGAGGTCTGCAGACTATTAAAGAACGATAATACAGAACTGACCCGGTCCAGACTGAACCAGGTCCAGGTATTTGTAGAACTCATCAGCAGCTGAGGATCATGGGTAATGTAGTTCTGTGACGTACTAAACAATCTGAAGGGATCGTCCTCTCTGTCTCTGAGCTGTGATTGGCTGTGGGTCAGCTGACCTGACTTAATGAGCCTGTCGAGGTCGTCCTGTGGGACCGCCTCCACTAATGGACCTGACTTCCCAGAATGCTGTGCAGGATGCTGGAAATGATGTGAGGAGGTCACACACACACACACAACACACAACACAACACAAGAAGGAGGAGGAGGAGGAGGAGGAGGAGGAGGAGGAAGAAGACGAGGAGGAGGAGGAGGTGTCATGTGATCAGCTCCAGGTTTACATCAGGACAGTCGACCGTTTGTGTTCCAGACGAAGAAGAAAAAGAATGACCTCACTGAACAGAGCACACACACACACACACACACGCACTCACACACACACACGCACACACTCACATACACACACACACACACACACACACACTCACATATATACACCCACACACACACACACACACACTCACATACACACACACACTCACATACACACACACTCACACACACACACACACACACACACACACACTTCCTGTTGACCCCGCCCTTCAAACACAACAGCTGATCTCAACAAACGATGACCCATGATGCATTTCTGTCCGTGAAGTTAAAACACATCAGTACTCTGATTACATGTCAGTGAAGTACTCGATTACTTTCAGTCTGACCTGCAGAGCGTTCATACTTCACGGTCAGTGAACGCACCTCGATGGCTCCCACCTGGAGTTACCATGGTGACACATCTGATGTCACTTCCTCCTCTTTATGCAAATGAGCCCGTTAAATGTGAGGGGGAGGACTTCCTGTTCAGTCGTCTGCTTCCTGTTTGCTCTGGTCAGGTCATCAAATATGTAACGTCCTGTAACGTTCTGGCAACGTCCTGTAACGTCCTGGCAACGTCCTGTAACGTCCTGTAACGTCCTGTAACGTTCTGGCAACGTTCTGGCAACGTCCTGTAACGTCCTGTAACGTCCTGGCAACGTTCTGTAACGTTCTGTAACGTCCTGTAAACGTCCTGTAACGTCCTGTAACGTTCTGGCAACGTTCTGAAAACATTCTGAAAACGTTCTGGCAACGTTCCACTCATGATCATTTAGAAGAACGTTCCGGAGACTTCCTGTCACAAGTCACACACAGGAACGTTTTTATTACGTTGGGGGAACATTAACGTGTTTCCCAACGAGTCGAGAAGAACGTATTTACAACGCTCCCATGTCAGATTAGGTTCCATAAGCAGTGAATCAGAACATGAACAGTGGAGAACATTACAGGGTTCTAGTGAGAACATTCTCCAAATGTTCTAATGAAAACCACAAGGGAACATTTAGTGAACGTGCTCTCAATGTAATCACTGAAAATGCTGCTACAGCGTCGGAACCTTAACAGAACCTTAACAGAACCTTAACAGAACATTCCTGCAACCAAATATTCTATCAGACCTCGAACAGAACCCGTGTTTGAGCTCTGTTCCTTCAAGGAACCATCAAAGAACATTCTTTAAACTTTCCACAGAGGTAAATGGTCATTTAAAGAACCTTAAGAGAACATTCTGTAGACGCTCAGATACAATGTTTTACTGCATGGGAACGCTGAGGGAACGTTGGGATTGTGTTTCTGTGAATGTTCTCTTTAGAACGTTTCTGTGACGTTCCTTTAACGTTAGAACATTAAACAGTAACCACAAATCAGGTAACGTAAACATGAGAGAACATCAGAGGAACCTTTGGACAACATTACAGTTCACTTAGCTTTGCAAAAACATTCTCAGAACGTTCCTGAAACATCTAGTCACATTTCTACAAATGTTCTTCCAACGTTACAAGAATGTTGAGACTACATGTGAAGAAGATGTTTATGGAACCACAAGACCATCTGAGGAGAACGTTCTTTGAACATTGTCAGGAACAGCATGAGAACATAAAGGGAACGTTTCACTCAGATGACGTTCTTACGTTTGAAACGCGTTTCTTAGATGTTCTGAGGAGAACGTAAACAGAGCTGCACAGGAACGTTGAGAGAACGTTCTGTGAACGTAGAATGTTGTTCTGGAGAACCGGAGAACGTGTTCCTGTCAGCACTGTCAGCTGTCTGTCGTCACTGAAGGTTCTGATGGGAACAGAAGGTTCTGCTGAGCTCGGTGTGGAGCTGCAGCCTGTCTGGGTGGAGCTGGAGGTGGGGGTGGGGTGGGGGCTGTACCCGGCCCTGTATGACAACATAGCGGCCCTGTTCAAATGTTTGTTCGCATTAGTTCACGTAACGTTGGAAAACGTTGCAACAATGTTTTTGTAACCGTGTTTCAGCGGTGGGTGGAGGCGGTGGAGGTGACGGGGCTCCTCTCCGGCCTGCAGGACCTCCCTCAGCCGAGGGACAGCTGCTGCAGGCCGGACACATCCCGCGCATTCTACCGCTGAAAAAACAAACACCCGCAAATGTGCGGGGTGTTGGTGTGTCCTGAACACACACTAACACACACTAACACACACTAACACACATCACCTCCTCCTCCTCCTCCTCCTCCTCCACCCGCGGCCACGCCTGTTTTTGCGTCCATGCATGGCGCACCGTTATTATCCTCCATCCTCCAGCCGACACTAATGGCTGCTGGCGGGGCTGAGGCGCCGCGGCACGGCGGAGAGAGGCCGGAGAGAGGCCGGAGAGAGGCCGGAGAGAGGCGCGGGCCTGGGGGGAGACTCTGCGCTTCAGACCGGAGCAGAAAGCCTCGATCGGTCGGCTCTGTCCTCCGACATGGAGCGAAGTTTGCGGAGGATCAGAGGCTCCAGACCGCCGCTCCGCAGCTCCAATCACGGCCACGGAGACAAAAGAGACGGAGGAAGGAGAAGAAGGAGAAAGAGAAGGAGAAAGAGGAGGAGGAGAAGGAGGAGGAGATGTTTACCTGCTCAGAAGATCACCGCCACTGCAAAGTTCAGCCGGAGGAGAAGGAGAAGAAGAGTCCGCACATCCGACACGGAAAGGACGGAGCGACAGACAGGCAGGCAGACAGGAGGGAGGAGGAGGAGGAGGAGGAGGAGGGAGGTGCTGCTGCTGCTGCTGCTGCTGCAGGGAATGACGGGAAAGAATCCGCACTGCCCCCTCCTCTCCTCTCCTCTCACAACCTGCAGTTCCTCTAACGTCCACCTGAGGCTGGCTCCAGCAGTGAGTCAGTCTCCATAAGTCCCCATGTCCAAATGTCCAACTTCACAGCAGAAATAAACATGTTTACAGCCTGGGACAAAAAACAGTTTTGGTCTCTGTAGCTAATTTCCCCGTTCATGACAACTGTACTGAGGGTGAATTTATATACAACTCACCTGTTCACATTATATTAAGGCTTAAAGTTATGCAGGGTTAAGAGCGGGGACGCTTTGACTGACAGGTGGGTGTTACAGAGACTACGTCCAGGTTTTAGACAGTCTGTGACAGTCTCAGAGACTACGTCCAGGTTTTAGACAGTCTGTGACAGTCACAGAGACTACGTCCAGGTTTTAGACAGTCTGTGACAGTCTCAGAGACTACGTCCAGGTGTTAGGCAGTCTGTGACAGTCTCAGAGACTACGTCCAGGTTTTTGTGGGTTCAGGTGGCTAACATGTTATCTTAGCACACTGATGCTAGCTCATGTCTGGAGGCAAACATGTTGAACTGCACTTCCTGTGTCGGCGTCATTCCAGCCACCTGACCCGGCCCGGCCCACCTGGCTGATACCAGGACGGGATGTCACACAGTGGGCGTGGCTCAATTTCTGCAGAGTCAGAGCTGATTAATTATTAACAAGCTTACTGGACCTGCAATCTTTACCACTCAGCTGCTGTCAAGGGACGATGCTGCTGAGGCTCATGGGTAGTGTAGTCTTTACTCCGTCATTTATGTTCGACAGGAGACACTGTCTGAGTGTTGCTGCTGTCTGATTGGTCGACAGGAGACACTGTCTGAGTGTTGCTGCTGTGTAAAGTGAGCCATGCTGACGGTCAGCACAGAGTCCATTAGAGGCAGATGGAGCTTTAACGATGTCTGATGGAAACACTGAGGCCTAACGAGCGCTGTGATTGGATGAACACACTCAGAGTGCATCATACCTGAGTGCACGGCCGCCTGTCAGCACATCGATCTCATCGAGTCTGTAACATGAGGCCACGTCCACATTCGAGCTCAGTATTCTGCTTCTGATCGTGTTCATGTGGAACCTCCATGTCTGTCGAATCTGCACCAACAACATCCATGACGTAGTCTCTGAGACTGTCACAGACTGCCTAAAACCTGGACGTAGTCTCTGAGACTGTCACAGACTGTCTAAAACCTGGACGTAGTCTCTGAGACTGTCACAGACTGCCTAAAACCTGGACGTAGTCTCTGAGACTGTCACAGACTGTCTAAAACCTGGACGTAGTCTCTGAGACTGTCACAGACTGTCTAAAACCTGGACGTAGTCTCTGTAACACCCACCTGTCAATCAAAGCGTCCACGCTCTTAACCCTGCATAACTTTAAGCCTTAATATAATGTGAACAGGTGAGTTGTATATAAATTCACCCTCAGTACAGTTGTCATGAACGGGGAAATTAGCTACAGAGACCAAAACTGTTTTTTGTACCAGGCTGTAAACATGTTTATTTCTGCTGTGAAGTTGGACATTTGGACATGGGGACTTATGGAGACTGACTCACTTCTGGAGCCAGCCTCAGGTGGACGTTAGAGGAACTGCAGGTTGTGGCTTCACTTCAGACACGGACGTTGTCCAAAGTTAAACTAGGTTAAAGGCCTCACGCCTCCCCCATCTTCATGCCTGTGCTGCCTGCATACAGGTACAGGTGTGGACAGACTGGGTCATGTTGAAGCAGGCAGCCACCTACAACCATCACATCAACCTCCAGGAGGATTCAGACGCTGCCTACGTCAGTGAATGCGTCGACGATGGCACGGACACCAAGACCATCACTGTACAGGCCAACCAGAAGCCATGGCTGACAGGGGAGTCCACAGGTGCTGTCCGAGCAGGTGATGAGGCTGGTCTGAGATCAGCCAGAGCCAACCTGTCCCGTGGCTTCAGACTGGCAAAGAGGCAGCAGGATACGTGTACATATTTTCTGTATATTGCTGTTTGTTCCAGGCCTCTGTGCTGTACATTCGGGTAAACCAGATTAAAATCACATTTAAATCCGTGGTTACGACGTCGAGCCGGCGCCATCTTCTGGACGCCAATGAATCAAATCAACACGTTGGATTTTTGAACTTTTATTAAACTTTGTGATAAATAAAAAATAAACTGAAGATCTGATGAGCCGTCAGAAGTCCAACCACTCCATCATGTAGATGCAGTTGGACGGAGAGATCTCTCCACCTTCGTGACAGTCGTCAAACACCTGAGGGGACAGAACAGGATGTCAGGACACAGGAACACCTGTCAGGTGGTCCTTCAGAACCAATCACACGCTTGTTACCGGGCAGAGTCCGCAGGGCGTCCTGACCAGGCCGGTCGGCTGGATGACGGAGTTAACACCGCGGTACAGCTTCATCTGTCCGTCCACGCTGCCCACCGTTCCCTCCTTGGCAGCGATGATGGTCATCTCCACCTTCCCGTCGTAGATCAGCGTGTTCAGGATGGTCTCGATGTCGTCCATGGACAGATCCACCTGAAGACAAACACCTGTCAATCAATCTGTGACAGCTCAGAGGACACTCTGATTCGTCCACCTGGACCAAGTGGCTGACGGAGACAAGACAAGACTGGATCATCGTCAAAGATCTCTGTCCCCGTCAGTCACTTAGACCACGTGTGATCAGCAGGTCGTCCTGGCTGACAGGTGTGTGATGTCATAGAAGGGGCGGGGCAGAGAGCATCACCTTGCTGATTCCCAGCTCGCAGATGTACTTCCAGACTTCATGCGAGGTGGCGAAGGAGCTGTTCCTCTGAACCATGGGGCTCTGTTTGCTGTCCCTCGCTGCTTCAGCCTGGACACACAATCACAGTCCAGTCTGACGGTCATGTGACGGTCATGTGACGGTCATGTGACGGTCATGTGACGGTCATGTGACGGCCAAAACACAGGATTGGACCATGAACTTGTCATCATGTCCAACAGGAAGTGGTACCAAGGATAAGGTTGGACAGCGTTTCACTAATCACAACTTAAACTGGAGACCTGAAATACATCAGAAACCCCGCCCTCATGACCCAGCCCCGCCCTCATGACCCAGCCCCGCCCTCATGACCCAGCTCCGCCCTCATGACCCAGCTCCGCCCTCATGACCAGTCCCGCCCTCATGACCAGGCCCCGCCCTCATGACCCACTATGAGTTCACTATGACTCTGCTGCCACCTGCTGGTCTGGATGAGTCTATTCAGGGTCAAAGTATTCGTGGAGGTTCACACACGTGGTTCATTTCATCTTCAATCACTTTTTCTTCCTTCTCGGTTGATGTGTATTAAGTGTTTTGTACCTTGCTCTGCAGGAACTTGAAGCACTGCTGGTTCAGAACTTCAACAAACTCGGACTCAAAGTCCTGGTCGCTGTACCAGGCCCCCCCCGTCACTGAGCGGTCCGGCTGCAGGTTGTACAACATGTACACCTTCTTCTTTGACGCCTGCACACGACAAACATGTCAGACGGGCACCTCATATCTCCATGGCGATCAGCTGATCGGGAACAGTTTTAAACTCACAGCAACAGATTTGACGGCTTTGATGAGCTTCTTGCTCTCCAGGTTCTTCAGGATCTTGTTGATCTCAGTCAGAGGAAGGTTGCTCTTAAAGCGGATATCTCTGCTCCAGATGCCTGCAGCACAGAACCACACTTTGCAGCACTTCAGATTCACATGTTTCTAACTAACGTCTGGTGTTCGCTCAGGTTGGTCAGTCGGACCTGATGTTACCTTTGTTTCCGGCGTCCTCAATGATCTGATAGACCAGCTTCTCCTGGTTGTCTGAACCTTTCATCTTACTGAAACAGAGGAACAGGAAAATGAGTCAGCGGTTTGAAAATACACGACCTCATTGGATCTCAAGTTACAAGGCGAGTCACCCTGAAAGACGACGGCGTGGTACGTTAAGGCAGACCTGTACAGTTCGGTTCGGTTCTAACAGGAACTGATGGAGGTCAAACTCTTCCATCGAGTTTCAACAGGACCCCTAAAATCCCCTGAAGAACCACCAGAACCTCCTTAAAGATCACAAGAACCTCTTTAAAATCTAAAAGGACCCACTGAACCTCCGAAGCAGCCACAGGAAACTCTTAAAGAACCACGAAAACATTCAAGCTTCAAGACCTTCATCAATAAAGTAGGACCTAGGATCTCCTCACTGTCCAACAGAACTTTCCGCCTAACCTCTTAAATGACCACTAGACCGACAGGAACCGGCTGACCACAACAACCCACTGGAATCTCTAGAACCTCTTCAACAAGAGGTGGATGTGCTGTTGGTGCTGATTCTTGGACGTGTCGAACATTAACACACATTGATTTGATTCATGCAGTGTCAGATTCTCCCTCTGGACACATGGTGACCAGAAATATGTGTGTGTGTGTGTGTGTGTGTGTGTGTGTGTGTGTGTGTCAGGTGTGTTTACCTGGTGCTCTGAGTGTCCTTCATTCTGTACAGGAGACCTGAACTGTTCCTCAGCAGGTCCAGCTGACCCTGGGCAGGTGAACATGACATCATCAACAACAAACCAATCAGTGAGAGCAGAAACACAGTGACATCATCATCGTCATCAGACTGACCAATGACAGCAGCTTGTTGATGGCCATGGCTCTCTGCTGAGGCTCCAGGTGAGGCATGTCGTTCTGAATCACCTGATCTGTGATGCCGTGAGGAAACTGCTGACACAGCTCTTTGATCCTGTGACACACACACACACACACACACACACACACACACACACACTCTTAAGATTTGTTTTGGCCTTTTTGGCCACTTGAAGAGAGAGAGGCAGAGAGGAGCGCTGAGGGTCATGTGACTTCTCCACTGCCTTTGACACCATCACGTCACTGCTCACAGTGAAGGTGGAGAACGTGGCTGATGGACAGACTCTTCACCTGAGCAGGTGAAGCCTGAAACACACTGCATGTGGAACGTTTCCATGTTAGTCAGTGTGTCAGCTCTCACAGCGTCCGGCAGCCTCCGCAACACACACAGAGCTTCTGTTGTTACGGAGCCGGAGCATGAACTCAGCACAGAGCAGGAAATCAGCTACAAAATACAAAATAAAATACTCCGTGTTCACCGCGGATCGAGTTTCATTACAAGAACACGTCATAATGGGCGGGGCCGACCTGAAGTCAACAGGTGAGGGGTTTTCAGGTGTAATCATTGATGACACCTCACATCCTTTTTATAAAGACACCAGAAAAAAGATGTGGCGTGGAATGTCATCGCAGGAGTCAGAGAGACTACAGCCGGAAATATCACGTGATTATGCGTGAAGTCACGAGATCTCGTGAAGCTCGGTGTCCGGCGGAGACGCACCTGAGCACACCTGAGCATCACAAACGGATTAGTGTGAGTGGACGGCGGAGTACGCAGCCGCTCTGCATGCTGTGTGTTTTAGGCTTCAGTCTGACATGGGCTCTGCTGCACAGGTGATCTCCACCTTCCTCTTCACCCTCTACACCTCAGACTGCACCCACAACACCAGGAGGAGAACATCTTCAGGAGGAGAACATCTTCAGGAGGAGAACATCTTCAGGAGGAGAACATCTTCAGGAGGAGAACATCTTCAGGAGGAGAACATCTCAGGAGGAGAACATCTTCAGGAGGAAAACATCTTCAGGAGGAAAACATCTCAGGAGGAGAACATCTTCAGGAGGAGAACATCTCAGGAGGAGAACATCTTCAGGAGGAGAACATCTC
>NW_020856961.1:390746-402443 GCF_000972845.2 Larimichthys crocea
CTGAAAGAAAGATAATTTATACCCGAGACCTTAAATATGTGTCATCGGGGCTCCGGATGGAGATGATTTCTCCTCCGTGAAGATGTGTTCTCGGCTGCCTGACGGCGGGGGATAGGTATCTACCATACATGACAGAGGGTGTTCCGGGCACTTAGAATCATGGGCTCAAAGGGCTGCCAAATGCAGATAGTTGCATCCCCTGAGAAGGGACAATGGATGTTCCCGTCCTGAAGATGTTTTTCCTCCTGAAGATGTTCGCCCTCCTGAAGATTTGTTCCTCGCTGAAATGTTTTCCTTCCTCCTGAAGAAATGTCTCCTCCTGAGATGTTCTCCTCCTGAGATGTCTCCTCCTGAAGATGTTCTCCTTAGTTCCTCCTCCTGAAGATGTTTCTCCTCCTGAGATGTTCTTCCTCCTGAAGATGTTTCTCCCTATGCCTCGAGATGTTTTCCTCCTGAAAATGTTTCCTCCTGGAAGATGTTCTCCCCTGAAGATGTTCCCTCCTTCGAAGATGTTCTCCTCCTAAGGATGTTCTCCTCGAGGATGTTCTCCTCCTGAGATGTTTCTCCGCCTGAGATTGTTCCCCCCTGAGAGGTTCTCCTCCTGAAGAGGTCCGTTCTCCTCCTGAGATGTTTTCCTCCTGAAGATGTTTCCGCCTGAAGATGTTCTCCTCCTGAAGATGTTTTCCTGAGATCTCTCCGAGATGTTCTCTCCCTCCTCCTGAAGATAGGCGGGGGTGGGGTGGGGGGGGGGGGTGGGTGGGCGCGCACCGGCCGGGGCGGCGGGACGGTGGCGGGAGGTGGGGGGGGTAGGGGAGGGCCGCTGCATGTGCGGAAACTCAGGATCCCGGAGGGGGCACAGGAACAAGACTCGGGGGACAGACCACACACAGTGCCACCACCTGACAACCACTCAAACTCACACCACACAACTACACCCACACCCATCACACCACAAATTCCCCCATTTTCACACACACACCCACACCCTACCATCAACCACACACACACAACATCAGTTTAATCACACGTTCACACGCCAGAACCTTATTTGCTCCTTTGTGTGTGCCCCTCGTACGTGTGGTGTGTTTGCAGTACCTGTTCCTCCTTCAGCAGGAGGCAGTCTTCATGCTCAGCTAACATAACCCACAGGAAACCCGTTTGCACGCCTAACAGCTGATTGCAAAAGAACCCCGAGCATTCTAACGGATTCCAGAAGGACGAGAACTGGACACAGAGAAAAATGGTACGATGACAACACGTCCCCCCCCCGTCTGTGTTAAAAGACTATACAGAAAACCTATCTCTGTACCCGCTCTTACGGTCCCGTTTTGCCCCTAGTCTCAGCATCGGTATTTGGTTGAAGATGCGTCAAATAGAGAGGGGAAGGACGCAAAAGGAGGGCGAGACGTATGTGTATCGCTTGTGCCGAGCAGATGATCAGTATCCCTCTGCTCTACTCTATAGCGTATATCTATATATCTTCTAATAAATCTGTAAACCTCCTCTCTCATTGTCTTTTATATTTATCAGCATCGTCAATAATCTAAACTTCCTGAACTGGAGTTTTTCTTGGCACGCCACCGGTCTTTTCTCCAGCAGGTTCTCGTGGATCGTGGGCTCTGATGCCATTTCTTTCCCCTGTCCGGTCTCTGCCATGACCCCTGCGTCATTACTACATCTACCTTACCTCCTGTCATTATTGCCGCATATCTGCCTATCTTGTACCAAATCATTTTATCCGGTTCCTTGTAATTCATTGTCTAATTTTATCTTAGTCATTGTAATTTTGTCATTCGCATTTTATCAGTCACCTTGTAATTCATTGTCACTTTTATCATTCTTTATTGTTCTTCTATCTTGTCATTTTATTCATCGTCACATTGTTAATTCCTTGTCATTTTACTCATGGTTCCATTATTTTAATTTCATTTGTTCATTTTTTTATATTGTTCATTGTACAATATGTTTGTGTTGACCTTTGTTCTGTACACGTGCCATCATTGCACGTCTGTCCGTCTGGGAGAGGTGATCCCCTCCTCTGTGCTCCTTCCTGATGTTCTTCCACCCTTTTTTTCTCCTGTTAAAGGGTTTTCTGTGGGAAAGTCTTTCCTTCCCCTGTGCATAATCCGAGGGTCTCAAGGACAGAGCTTGGGTCATCCCCTGTAACAGATTGCCTAAAGCCTCAGGAGGAAAATGGGACATTTTGTGACCCTTTGCGGCTCCGTCACAATTATGAAACATCTGATTTCGAATTTGATTAACCCAGACAGACAGGTTAAAGACAGACAGCGTTATAAAAGACAGATCAGGTTAACGAGACCATTCGGCATTTCCCCGTTTACGCAGGGAAAAGTCGGTCTCTCGTCTGATCGTGACGTCTCCGTGTTCGCTCAGCTGCTTCAACACGCCTGAACTCTGACAGACAGGTAACAGACAGACAAAAGGTTAACAGACCGGTTAACAACAGACAGGTTAAGAGACAGGCTTAAACAGACAGACGGACACGGATCCCCACTGGTAAGAGCAGGTTAAACTAGCCCCCCTCCAGATCAGCACACGGTTAAAATCATTGACAGCCATCACCGGACAGGGTTTACAGACCCAGACGGTGTCAATTTCCAGCACAGACAGACGGCCCGTTAACAGACCGATCCAACACCAGTTGTCTAACAGGACGTACTCCCCAGACAGCCGTTCCACACCAGATTCAGTACATGTTGTTTTTATAGAATTACAGGTTAAGAGACAGGGTTAACTACGACAGACCGGTTAAGCGTCACAGTGTACTTTCCGTGACTTTTTTTTTATTTTGATTTTTCCGACAGGTACAGTCCCCCCTTTTTGTTAACAGATCAGCGTTAACAGACAACAGGTTAGATGACCGGTTAACAGCAGACCAGACAGGTCTAAGAGAAGGTTAACCGACATTTTCCACAAGGCTCTACAGCGCCCGCAGGTTAACCGACAGACAAGACTAGTGTCCTTGAACATGACAGACGGTGTTACCTTAGCACAGACAGACTGGTTATTACCCCGACCGACATTTGAACAGCTGCTTACTTCCGTCCGGTTTGCCACGGTCCGTCCTCGGCTCCTGACGCGAACACTAACAAAGGTACATGAAGCCTTAAAGTGATGTTAGTTTGTTGCTGAGGCTGTGAGTGTGTCCTGACAGGTTAAGACAGACCCCAGCGTTACACAGGACCAGACCGGTAACAGAAGACATTGCAGGGTCTGACACACCACCTGGAGGCCTCCGTGAAGACAACCAGCGAGTTCTCCAGCAAGCACACGATTGTTCTTAGTTTTTTTTAGTGACCGCTTCCCTGGAATGTGGAAGTACAGGACGGACAAAACATGCATGAAGGACATCAGAGACTCCGACAGGGCGGCCCGCTGTTCTGCCAGTCTCTTTAACAGAGCTAAACCTGGGGTCCAACATGTTCATCGTCCGCAGGTGCCCGTGGATACCCCTCGGGCTGATGGGAAATGTAGTGTGACGTTTTCCCTGTTAAATCCTTCCAACCTCCCTGTTCTTTATCCCTTCGCCTTTCCCCCACGCCACCCCACCCACAGACCCGCACGTTACTCTTTTTAAGATTTTTGTTCCCTCCGCCCCCCCTTCCCCCCCCCCCCTTCTCCCCCTCGGGGTTTCTTGTCTCCCTTTTGCTCCGACCGCACGGAACGCATTTTCCTCACCTCTTGATATTCCTCGCTGTCTTGGGCTCTTTAAGGCACAGAGTCTGGTCCTCCAGGACCAGACCCTGTGCTCTCAATCCGGCACCCAGCTGCGCGTCCTAAGGACAGGAAGGTCTAAGGACAGAAGGTCTAAGGACAGAGGCCTCTAAGGACCCCCCAGAGGCCTCTACAGGCTTACCAGAATGTTCTCCCCAAGACTACCCCCCGAAGTTGTTTCTAAGGCAGAAGTCTATAAGGACAGAGGCTCTAAGGACAGCGTCTAATTTGCACATTTCGCCCCATCAGGTCTAAGGACAGGATTGCTTCAGGACAGAGGGTCTAAGTTTGCACAGATTGTTGACCTCAAGGCAGAAGGTCCTAGGACAGCGGCTCTTCTTAAGGACAGATTTAGGTCTAAAATTGGACAGAGGTTGTCTCCCACAGCGCCACCTCCAGCGGGTCTTCTACGTGTTTTACAGATAGTGTTAGTAAGGACAAAGAGGGTTATAGGACAGAGGCTCTAATGGACAGAGGTGTCTAAGGACACTTGAGGCTTCTAAGGACAGAAGGTCTAAGGGCCAGTTAGGGTCTAAGGACCGATGCTCTAAGGACAGAGGTCTAATGGACAGACGGGCTTCTATTAGGACAGAGGCCTCTAACGGACACGAAGGTCTACGGACCAGGGCTCTAACGGACAGAAGGTCTAAGGACAGAGGCTCTAAGGACAGACGGTCTAAGGACAGATAGGTCTAAGGACATTGAGGCTATAAGGACAGCGGCTCTCATCATTTTGGTCATGAAGCCCCGCTCTCAGGACCCCCAGAGGGTCTAAGGACAGCAGGCTCAGGACAGACGGCTCCTAACGGACAGAAGGGTTCTAACGGCAGTCAAGGTCTAAGGGTCATTGAGGGTCTCAACGCGACAGAAGGTTAGGACCGCGGGTCTCTAAGGACAGAAGGTCTCAGGACCACGATGCCCTCTAATGACTAGAAGGTCTACCAAGGATCCTGCGGGTCTACGGGACCGAAAGTCTTGCGGACACGGGTCTAAGGACAGATAGGTCTAAGGACAGATCTTCTAAGGACAGAGGGTCTAAGGACGAGGGTCTAAGGGGACAGAGGCTCTAAGGTGACAGCGGGTCTAAGGACAGAGGTTAAGGACAGAAGGTCTAAAAGGACCGAGGGTCTTTAAGGACAGAGGCTCTACAGGACAGAGGTCTAAGTTGACAGAGCGCCTCTAGGGAACAGAAGGTTACGGACAGTTAAGTCTAAGCGACGATAGGTGTCCTATTCCTGCACAGACTGTTAGAGTTCTCAGATGAAACATGACTTTGTTACTCTGCTGTACATATAACAAAGTTGCATGTTGTGATTTTTGCTGTGATTTGGATGTGATTTGATGTGATGTGATGTGATTGATTGATGTGATTTGCGGTGATTGGTGATGTGATGTGATTTGTGTGCTGTTTGATGGATTTGATGTGACTTTGTAGTGATTTTGGATCTGTGATGTGATTTGATGTGAGTGATGTGATTTGATGTGATGTGATTTGATTGTGATTTGATGTGATTTTCTTGACTCTTTCTTGTTGAGTGATGTTTTTCGATTGATGTCGATCTGATTTGATGTGATTTGCATGTGTATTCCCCCTTTTTGTGATGTGATTTTTTGCTTTATGTGATTTTATGTGATTTGTGATTGTTCCCTGGCATTTTTGATGTGATTTGATGTGATGTGATGTCCATTTGATGTGATTTGATGATGATTTGATGTGATTTGATGTTGATGTGATGTTTTTTTTTTTGATTTGCATGTGCATTGGTGTTGTATTTGATTTTCCGGTGATTCTGATGTATCGTGATTGTGATTTGATGTGAGTGTACGTGATTTGATGTGACTTTGCTTATGTTGATGTGAGTGATTTGATGTGATGTGCTGTGAGTGATTTTGATGTAATTGATTACCTGCTGGTCGCTCTGCAGGAAGTTCTCCCGTTCTCGTCCTTGTTTGAATCCACAAGTTCAACCGTGAAAAACCTTTGTCACTAGCGGACGCTCTCTCTGCCATCACTGCAGAGCGTTGACCAGACAGAGAGACGGACGGGTCGGACACGAACAGCCCGCAGTTCTATAGAACAACCTGGGGACCCAGAAGTTCGATGATGAAGGTGAGCCGTTACCTGGTGACAGCCACCGCTCTGGACAGGACACTCGACAGCGGGCCAGCAGATTGGCTGGTTTTTCCGTTACCTTCCTGTGCTGCCCTGGCCTGATCCCCCCGATGCACCTCACCGGCCTCCGATCCATCCCAGCAGTGTAGATTTACCGACTTCAGCACACCTGGGAGCTCTGCAGAGGGACATGTTTACATCCTGGCTGTTCAACATCCGCCCTTAAGTTTTTCCCCCACACCTGTAAGTTAACCATTTTCAGTTTCCCAACCGGTACATTGTATATACCGTGTCAGTACACTGTCTGGTATCAAGTCAGTATCACGTGCTCCTGCTCCACACCTGTCAGTACACCTGTTCTTTCACATGTCAGTCTACAGTGTTCTGTAACACCTGTCCCAGTACCACCTGTCTGTCCCTTCATTTTTCCCTGTCTGTACACCTGTTCTGTGTCACCTGCTCGGTTACACCTGTGGTTCCACCTGTCAGTATTCACCTGTTCTTTATCAGTGCGTCAGCTTAACACGTGCTCTGTACACCTGTCAGTACACCTGTCTGTTACAAACCTGTCTGTTTACCACCGCTGTACTGTTGTACACACTGTCTGTATCACCGTCTGTTACACCTGTCTGTACACTGCCCGTCTGTCACTGCAGTACACCTGTCTTACACCTGTCAGTCACATGCTGTCGACACCTGTCTGCTTTCACCGTGAGTACACCCTGCGTCCTGTAGCACCTGTCAGTACAACCTGTGCTTACAATCCTGTCGCTTCCCTGTCGTTCACCTACCTGTACTGTCGTCACCTCTTACTCTTCGTACACCTGTCTGTAACACCTGTCAGTACACCTGTTGTTACCACCTGTCAGTCCACTCGTCTGTTTACAACCGTTCCCGTGATTTTATGTTTTTCACCATGTCTGTACCACCACTAACCACTGTCAGTAACACCTGTCAAGTTCACTGCAGTACACTGTCTGTACACCTACGTCTGTTCCACTGTCCTTCGTTACCTGCCGTTACACCGTGTTACTGTTGTACACCCTGTCTGTTACATAACTGTTGACCTCACCTGTCTGTACAACATCTGTCTGTACACCCTGGTTGTACCTGTCTGCTACACCCTGTCTGTTCACCGTTGTACATGTGTCTGTACACCTGTTTGTTCATGCAGTCCGTCTAGTACACCTGTGTTTCCTGTTGCTCACCTCCGCATATCTGTTTACACCGTCTGTTCACCTGTCCTGTACCACTTCCCTACACCTGTCTGTTCACCTGTCTGTCAGCCGTCATTATCACATGTCTGCTACAACGTGTCAGTACATGTCTGTAATTCGACTGTGTACACATGTCTGTTACACCCTGTCTAGTACCCACCTGTCTGACCCCTTACCACTGGTCTGTACCACCACCTGTCTGTCAACCTGTCTTTACACCTGTCTCTTCACCTGTCACCATGTTCTAATTGTTAATCATACAGATTATATATTTTTATGTTTGACCTAGCTGTTGACTCCAGGTTTGACAGGTTGACCTGACTGTGGAATGGATCGGTGGACACACAGGTGATCTGTCGTTACCGACCTGGTTATGGACACGGTGTTGCTGGTGTCGATGTGCATCTGCTCTGTGCGTTGCAGGTGGATGATGGGAATGATGAGATGAGTCGGACACTGTCCTGCCTGTCACCTGCACCCGCACGACTGTTCAAATCTGTCAATCAATCATCCATCATCATTCAGTCAGTTACACGGGGCTGAGCACGTATCAATACTCCGTAAAGTAACTGATACGTAATACGTACTTGATTGTTCTCTTCATCAAATACGTCACGTAGCTGACGGTTACGTCATGACGTTGTTTGATTCCTCGGCCGATCAACCTCGTGTTAGAACCCCGTGACGTTGCTCACTGCGTCATGCATTGTATGTAAATATTCGATGACATTATTGATCTTCTTACGTCGCGCAGATTAGAATTGATTCACGGCGACGTCTCCACGAAGCCCGTCTGTGTACGACGCTGTCACCTGGCATAACCTGCTCTGCATCCGCGCCATGCGCTCCCGTTTCAAACCGTTCAAACGGGTCGACCCGCCGCGCCGGACTGTAACACACACCCAACCGTCAATAGCATATTACTATTACCATATTTAATTATACCATAAACTTTAAATGATCCGTCCAACAAGTTCAGTCCACGTGTTTCGATGCGCCCACATCATATATTAATATAAGGAACTACGAGGAATCAACACACAGTTATCTATTATTTATCATTTACTTTATACTTATTTATCATTATTTATAATTTATGTTCATTTTTTTTTTCTTCTTTTTTTCTTCTTTATACTAATTTAACATGATTTATATTATTATTATAATTATTTATTTATTTTCCTTCCGGCAGATTTCAGGACCACCCCGGGCGACAACGAACTTTTAAGGACCCCTGAAAAACACTAGCATTGACTGTTTTTAGCGACACGACTCCCCAGCCCCCCACAGAGACCGACAGACCAGAGAGCCACGAGAGACCAGACAGACAGACAGAACAGACAGCCAGGACAGTACAGAAGCACAAGACGACAGAGAGCACAGAGATAAGACAGACAGAGAGACCAAGAGACAGAGAGGACGAAAGGAAGATGAGTACCCCAGAAAGCCCAGAGAGAGACAGATTTTTGATTGCCACTACAGACAGGTTTTGAAATCTTTCTGACTCCGTTAATAATGGCTTGGAAGTTCTTATAAGTGAACAGAAGGAGACCACAAAACGTCGGAGCTAGCCGCGAGATCGAGAACAGTTGACGACCGAGCTGGTGTGTTTGTGTGGTGTGTGTGTGCTGTGTGTGTGTGTGTGTTTGTTGTGCCCCTGTGTGTGTGTGCGTTGTGTGCGTCTTGTATCTGTGTTCCCCGTGTGTGTAGCTGTGCATGGTTGTTGCCTGTGTGTGTTATATGTATATGTTGTGTGTTGTGTGTGTCTGTGTGTGGTTTGTGTGTGTTCAAATGTGTGTGCCTTCTGCCTTTTCTTTTTCTTTCTGGCCTTTTCCCTGTTTTTCGTCCTCTTCGGCCTCTTTCCTGTTTGTTGTGTATCTGTTGTTGTGTGTTTATACTGTGTATGTGTGTGTGTGTGGTGTGTATATGTATATTTGTGTGTTGTTATGTGCCTTCCTTGTGTTCTCTGTGCTGTTTTTTCCATCTTTTCCCCCCCCTTGTTTTTTTCCTCTTTGCTCTCCTCTCTCTGTGCCAGTGCTTGCCTGTGTGTATCTTGTCTCTGTGTTGCCTTTTCTCTATCGTGTTTGTGTGGTCTGTGCTGTGTCTCTGTCCTCTGTGTTGTCTCTGTGTGTTTGTGTGTGTGTGTGTCTCGTCTTCTGTGCTGTCTCTGTTGTGTGTGTGTGTGTGTGTGTGTTGTGTCTCTCGCGTCTCTGTGTTGTCTCGTGTGTTGTGTTGTTACGCTCTCTTCTGTCTCTTGTGTGTCTCTGTCTCTGTGGTCTCTGTGTGTGTCTCTGCGTCTGCTCCTGTCCCTCGCATGCGAGTCTGGAGTCATAGAAGGTCCGAGAGTCCTGCACACTTCGGCAGATGGAGGACGACTTCTTGTATAGAGCATGTGTGGTCCTCAGTCCAGTTTGTTGTTGGGTAACACCATGAATCCCGAGGCAAGATGTCCACCGCTGTGAAGTGAGCATTGTCTCCTCCTGAAGATGTTCTCTTCCTGAAGATGTCTCCTCCTGAAGATGTTCTCCTCCTGAGATGTTTTCCTCCTGAGATGTTTTCCTCACTGAAGATGTTCTCCTCCTGAAGATGTTCTCCTCCTGAGATGTTCTCCTCCTGAAGATTTTTCTCCTCGGAAGAGTTCTCTTCCTGAAGATGTTCTCCTCCTGCGTGTTCTCCTCCTGAAGAGGTCCTCGTTCTCTCCTGAAGATGTCTGTCTCCTCCTGAAGAATGTTTTCCTCCTGAGCAGTTCTCCTCCTTGAAGATGTGATGTTTTCCTCCTGAGATGTTCTCCTCCTGAGATGTTCTCCTCTGAAGATATTTCTCCTCCTGAAGATTTGGTCTCCTCTGAGAGTTTTCCTCCTGAGATATTTCTCCTCCTGAAGATGCTCTCCTCCTGAAGATGTCTCCTCCGGAAGATGTTTCTCCTCCTGAAGATGCTCTCCTCCTGAAGATGTTCTCCTACCTGAGATAGTTCTCTCCTGAAGTTTTCCCCCTTTAAATAATTATAAATAAATGATAAATAATTATAAATAAATGATAAATAATTATAAATAAATGATAAATAATTATAACATTTGTTTGATGTCCTCGTATGTTTCTTATATTAAATATGAATGAGGCCATAACACGTGGACTGAACCTTGTTGGACGGATCATTTAATGTATTGTATTAATTAAATTATGTAATATTAATATTCTTATTGACGGTTTGTGTGTTTACAGTCCGGCGCGGCGGGTCGACCCGTTGAACGGGTTTGAAACGAGCGCATGCGCGGTGCAGAGCAGGTTGCCATGGTGACAGCGTCGTACACAGACGGGCTCGTGAGACGTCGCGTGAATCATCTGATCTGCTCTGACGTAAGAAGATCAATAATTCGATATTACATCAATGCATGCGCAGTGACGTCACTGTTCTACACGAGGGTTGTCTCGAGGAATCAAACAAACGTCATGACGTAACCGTCAGAGCTACGTGACGTATTTTATGAGAGAAACAATCAAAGTAACTAGTTACGTTACAGTTACTTTACTGGAGTATTTACGTGCTCAGCCCGTTATACTGACTGATTGACTGATTGATTGATTGATTGATTGACAGATTGACAGTCGTCGTCATGACAGCAGGAGCAGTGTCCGCCCCTCTCATCATTCCCATCATCCACCTGCAGACGCACAGAGCCAAGAACCACATCGACACCAGCACACCTGTGTCCATCCAGTCAGGTACGACAGATCACCTGTGTGTCCCCGATCCATTCATCAGGTCACATCACCTGTCACCTGGAGTCAACAGCTATCCATACAAATATTCTAATCTGTATTGATTAACATTAACATGGTGACAGGTGAACAGACAGGTGTACAGACAGGTGAACAGACAGGTGTGTGTACAGACAGATGTGTGTACAGGGAGGTGTACAGACAGATGTGTGTACAGACAGGTGAACAGACAGGTGTACAGACAGGTGAACAGACAGGTGTACTGACAGGTGTACAGACATGTGTACTGACAGGTGAACAGACAGGTGTACAGACAGGTGTACTGACAGGTGAACAGACAGGTGTACAGACAGATGTGTGTACAGACAGGTGAACAGACAGGTAAACAGACAGGTGTACAGACACGTGTACTGACATGTGAACAAACAGGTGTACAGACACATGTACTGACAGGTGAACAGACAGGTGTACAGACAGGTGAACAGACAGGTGTACAGACAGATGTGTGTACAGACAGGTGAACAGGTAAACAGACAGGTTAACAGACAGGTGTACAAACAGGTGTACAGACAGGTGAACAGACAGGTGAACAGACAGGTGAACAGACAGGTGTACAGACAGGTGTACTGACAGGTGAACTGACAGGTGTACTGACAGGTGTACAGACAGGTGTACTCACAGGTGAACAGACAGGTGTACAGACAGGTGTACTGACAGGTGTACTGACAGGTGTACAGACAGGTGTACAGACAGGTGAACAGACAGGTGTACTGACAGGTGAACAGACAGGTGAACAGACAGGTGTACTGACAGGTGTACAGACAGGTGTACTGACAGGTGTACAGACAGGTGTACTGACAGGTGTACAGACAGGTGAACAGACAGGTGTACAGACAGGTGTACAGACAGGTG